>NC_040038.1:24558648-24695812 GCF_003713205.1 Coffea eugenioides
CTTCTTCTTCTTCCCCCTGGGGGAGCCGCCGCACAAGGCAGAGGAGAAGCACTATCTTGGAGAAAGCTTTTGCTGTTTGACTTTTCTTTTGTTAGTTTAGGAGTAGCTATAATGCTGCGCATGTCAGGAGCAATTGAGAATTGCTTTCTTTGACCTTTCTTTCTTTACCTTTTAGTACTTTGCTCCCCTCGGATGAGAGGACGAATTGAATTTCCCCAACTCTTGGAGACAATGGCCGTAACTACTGCCGCAATTTTGTTTGGGTTTTATTCATCAAATATGAACTAATTCTCTCACTCTAGTCAAGGAGCAACGGAGGCTTTGATTCGCCTAAAAATTGTGAGATCGTTTTAATTTTATCTTTTTCTCTTATTTATTGATATTTGCATATTCTCTGGTTGCAGTGCTTATGGTTGTTTAATTAATTGATTGTCTTGGATCCGGATAATTAATTGATTTGATAATCTATTGTCATTTGAGGTATTAAATCCGTAATTGTTTAATTGCCTCAAAATAGTGACAACTGGCACGATTAGATTCGTGTCAGGGGAATACGCGGGCTAATCTAAAATAACCCTGATAGTGTGTTATTTGGTTAGAATAGGGCTCCTCTAATATGTAAGGCAATTGGGGAATTAAATTCTATGGGCGTACCTAGGATTATTTCTCAATTAGAGCAGTGATTAACGGGCGTACCTTGATCACCGACACAGTAAGGAGGGGTTGACTGCCATCGCCTGTTTGGTAGTTATAACCTATTTATTAGTAAATAATTGGAATTGCCTTTGCTTATCGATGATCAATTGGGTGAACCGTTGCTGAAGTTATTTCTTGGCTAGATCCTTAATTATCACTCATTTGATTTCAGTAATTTGTTATTTAATTTTTAGTAGCTTTTTAGATTTTAGTTGAATTTCTTTGATTGTCACATCCTGCATAAAAACACCCCCTTGTCACTGTGAATTTGAAAAGAAACAATTACTCCCAGTCCCTGTGGATTCGACCCTGCTTACCACTATCTACAGAAATTACTTTTAGTTTGAGCAGGTTTTATTATTGCACAGGCTTCGACAACCTGTCAGTTTCACTTCGATAAAAATTTGTCAAGAGTTCGATTCAAGAAATAAACAAGTCAAAATTAACTAAGATATCAAGTTCATTAAAATAATCAAATAAAGCTGAATATTAGAGTAATGATTTAATTAGATTCATTTACACTCCTACCTGTCTTCAAGAATCTTGTACTCCAAAGGGTTTCTTATTTTGACAAAGTGGAAGTGGGGAGAGCTGATATCTCCCTTTAAAGTTTGGTAAGCTAAAATCCAAATTTAACTTAGAACCCTGTATTCTTTTCATTGTCCAAAAAAAGAAGGAATAAAAAAAGTGCCAGTACAGTTGCATTATCTTAGAATCGTAGTTCATTGACCAATCTTCGGTATATACGGTACTTTATCATATCACTTCGGAAATTTGCATCCATAATGAAATAATTTTATATACACTATACATTATCAGAGTTTAGATAAATAGCGACTATGTATATACATTATCAAGTATACATTAGTAGTGGAGCCAGCACAATTTGCAGTGCATGCATAGTTGCCTAGCTCTATGAATATTGATTAAAAACGAAAATTGTGAGATTCATGTTGCATGTAATACCTATTATTTAACAACTAACATACTGAGATGTAGGAAAACTATTAATGCCCTACAACTCGTTAAAATGAAAAAACGAACTTGTTTATCAAAATACTCACCACCAATCTAGCTCTTTAAAATACCAAGGTTATGATCACATCGCCTTACCACAATCTGGTGAAACAGATTAGGAGCATGAAGAGCAGAGATTGGTCTTGCAAGCTGCAACATATCTGGAGGGAAGGAAATCGATGTGCAGACTGGCTAGCCAAGGAAGCAATCCGTTTACAGTCAACAGGCGGAAGATTAGAAGAGCCACCGGAAGGACTAAGGGAGTTAATAGGAGCAGATATGATTGGGGTCACAACCCCACGTTTAATACCATGTTAGAAGGCAGTGGCCTCTCCTTTGTATTCAAAAAAAAAATACCAAGGTTATACTTGTAATCATCAATTACAGCGATATAATACATATACTACTTGTTTTTTAATTAACAGTTGTAGTCAATTTTCTTCTGTGTCAACAAATAATCCCAGAAAAAGTAAAATTTTTCTAAAACTGAAAACCTACAAAAGAACATTTTAATTTGGTCAGTAGGGACACAACTGTAAATTGCTAGGGTACAAGTAAATTTTTGAAACAAATTTATACCCAAAATTGGAATTTTCCTTTGGCTGGTGAGAACAGGTGCCCCCACTGACCAAATGGCAGCTCCACCCCTATTTAGATATGCATGACAATTAACCTTTTAAATTTGAGATTTAATTTTTATTTGTAACACAAAATTCAAGAAAATATTAAAAAAAAAAAAAAAAAAAACCATCTCGGTCAATGGGTTTCCAGCTGCCCCGGTGGCCATGGCCAAGATACGATCACGTACTTTAACTTAGCTTTTGCATGTCCGGTTCGGATGTTGATAGACGTATAAGTTACATTTGGCATCTGGTTCCTTACTGATAAGAAAGTTATCCCAATCAAACCCGGTTGATGCTCCTGCACAAGTGAAAAACAAGATCATGATCATTGTTATGGTTTTTAACCTGCTGTTGTTTCTTGACAATTCTTTTCAAAAGGAAAAAAAAAGCTATGCTTTCTGTTTCAATTATTTGTTGACCCAATTTTTGACACCATATTTTAGGAGTTCTTTTTTTTTCCTAAAATGTTTTTATTTGTCAAGCCTTGTATATATAGCCATGCCCTTTCACTTAAAGGGGAAAAAAAGGATGGAACGATTCGACAATTCAAATATTTGGGGTTAGAGTACAATGGAAATAGCCCCTAAAACTGATAGATCGATATTTTGTCGTCAATTCTATAATTATTTCCCTCTCTTATCCTACCAAATGTTGCGTTAATTGGCAGATTCTATTTTATTTACTTTTGCTAATTTGTGCTGATCGCAAGGAGTTGGAACAAAAAGTGATAAAAAAGTACAAATTTTTCACTACACTTGCTATTCGGCGTGGTGGCATCATGCTCAAGGTTCAGCATGTTCAGAAAGCTCAAGAATGATGCATGACATCCAGTGTTGCAAATTGAGGTCACAAATCTGCTAGCCAATGGAATTACCGACTCTATATTTTCGGTTAATATAGGATTCACCAAATCAATTTATTTGGCAATTAGTAGGAGAGTTTTAGTAGTAGTAGGAAACAAGAGACCAATTGGGCAAGTTTTTCTAATCTATTTTTGAACAAAAAAGTCGTCAGACTAGTGGGAATGACCGAGGATCTTCTTTTTCTTATTCTTGGGAGTTTTTTTTGGGAGAAGGCCGCAATCATCAGGGACGGCTCGTTGGTTTTCTTTTTCTTTTCTTTCTTTTCGGATTATTGTAGTCTCTAATTGAGAATGCCTTCAACTATTAATTCTGCAATTTCGCGTGGGCTTATTTTCAACAGAAATGAACTAAATCTCTTTTTCTAGTCAAGAAACAACGGAGGATTTGGTTCAATTTAAATTGTGAGATCAAATTGATTTTACTTATTCCTATTATTTTCTGGTATTTATATAATTCCTGCCTTATGTTCCTATTGTATAGTTGTTCCTGCCTTATGTTTTAGACTAATTCAATAATCTAAAACTAATTAGAGGAATTAAATCAGTAATTATTTAATTATTCTTAATTAGTGGTAACTGGCATGATTAGATTTGTGTCAGGGAAATATACGGGTTAATTTGAAACAACTCTCATAAAGTGTTGTTTGGTTAGAATAGGGTTTTTCTAATTCTTAAAACAATTGGAAAATTGAACTCTACGGTGGTACCTAGGATTATTTCGCAATTAGGATAATAGCTAACGGTCGTACCTTGGCTACTGATAATTTAAGGAGAAATTAACTGGCATCGCTTGTTTGGCAATTATAACCTGTTTATCAGTTTATAAGTGAAACTATTATTGCATCGATGATCAATTGAGTAAACCATTTCCAAAGTTAGTACTAGGGTTGCAAACGAATCGAGCCGCTCGCGAGCAACTCGAGTCGAGTTCGAGCTCGAACTCGAGCTCAAAATATTAAACTCGTTAGCTCACGAGCTGGTATATATATATATTTTTTTTATTTTTTATTTTAAGTATATATTTTTTTTATTTTTTATTTTTAATAGTAAAATTACATATATATTCTTAATATTTTATTATTTATTAAGAAAAAAAATATTATTTTATTTATTTTTTTAAAAATAAAATAATTATTTTTTATTTTTTCGAGCTCGAGCTCGAGCTTAAAATTGTCAGCTCGTCGAGCTCGAGCTCAAGTTCGAGTTCAATGAAATTATGTCGAGACTCAACTCGATTAGGCCAAAACTCGACTCGGCTCGGCTCGTTTGCAGCCCTAGTTAGTACTTGGCTAGAGCTTGTCCAATATTATTTAAATCTTAATAATTTGCTATTTAATTTTTATCTATTTATTATATTCAAGCTGTATAGTTTATTGTCATTTTTATAAAATCCCCCGTATCCTGAACTCTAGAAGAAATTAAATTCTCCCGTCCTATTTATCACTAGACTTAGAATTAGTATTCAATTTGTGCAAGTATATTTATTATTGTCCGGGCCTGACAGGTTGTCAAAGACCCAACTGAGCCGGTGAAGATTTTATCTAGGCGACGACGGTATATGTCTCGTTCAACTTGATGTAAGTCCACATTCGTCACATACCCTACAAAGTTGTTTCTGTTCAAGGAATATATGTCAGATTTGGAAAAAAATTATATAAACTGAGGGTTGGGCTGAATACATCATGTAGATAATTTCATAACTTTCCATTTTCCTCAATGGATGTATCATGGTTACACAGTGAAATCTCAAATCTTGTTTCATTGAGTGACTGCACTTGTCTCTTGGCCATGATTTTTCTAAGTAATATTTGCTGGGCTCTTCCAATCTGTGTGTTTAGGGCACAGGGAGAAGTGGATCCAATCTCTGATTGTTGCAAATGTTTTTTATTTCTAGGCTAAAGGATTCACCATTCAGGGGTAGATAAATAATATTTGGAACTTATAGTGAGCCCATTCTTCTTATTTTGTATGCTTATATTGTGTCCTTATATCACAAAATATTTTATAAAAAAACCATTTAAATTTAGTAAATAAACACAAAAAAAAAGTCATACGAAAGATCTTAAATTTACTCCTCATAATTACTATAAATATTTAGACTATGAATGCACGTACTAACAATTATTACCCTCCTTATATTTATACTTTTCCCTAATTAATTTTACTTTTTAAAAAATTTAACACCTGCCTCCTGGACACTCGTCACTTGTCACAGAGACCCTTATTTAGACTATGAATGCACGTACTAATAATTATTACCCTCCTTATATTTATACTTTTCCCTAATTAATTTTACTTTTTTAAAAATTTAACACCTGCCTCCTAGACACTCGTCACTTGTCACAGAGACCTTTTTTTTTTTATTTTCAAGATAGCAAAATCACTTGCACAATTCGAGGGACTCAACCACCATACACATTTTTCAAAAGTAGGAAGAAATCCCAATGGAATATGAACACAAGACCTCTAAATCTTAAGATCTGAACCTTAACCACCAAGTAAAGATTTCCTCGACTCGCTATTTGTTTTGGATACCCAAATTATTCCAAATAATATTTCGCTTGCATCATAAACACATTTCCCAACCTATCTTTTTATATTCCCAATCACCTTTTTATCTCACATACATCATATCACAAAAAGTGCTACAGTAATTATTCCAAATAATATTTCAAATAATACACTATCCAAACAAACCCAAATTAGCAGAATGCAAATCATGAAGGTCTTTTATCTTAGTGAGAAGATGATTGGAATATTACCTTCATTGTGGTTATACACATAATCGACCCAAAATAATATAAACAAGCTAGCTGGTAAAAACTAAGCAACTTTTTTCTTATCTTTTTCACACGAGCAATTTTCTTTTTCTCAATTTCAATGTCACAGGACCTTACCACCATGGGTCTGTGAGGGAACAAAAGAACTCCTCTGCTTCAGTTGGAAAAGCTAATAGTATGAAAATAGAATCTTCTTTTAAAGTACAAAACCCCCCAAAAGTAGAATCTCTTTTAAAGTACAAAAACCCCAAGAGCAAATTTAACTTGATTCCCATATGTATACTTTTTCATGGTCCAAACAAAAAAGCAAGTAAATTTGCATTCTTCAAATTGTTGTAGTCAATTTATATCAATCTTTGAGATATACTGTGCTCTATTATTACAAAGCAATGAGAGGGACAGATCTCGTTCATGAGTTGGAACAGTTGAGCTCTCCTAAGTCAATTGCAAAATGAGTTGGAACAGTTGATGAAATTACGATTTTTTGCTTGCTATATACTAGTTACAGATTCTGTTACTAAAGTTCACATTTTCGTTGGTTTTTCTTCTTCGAATTTAATCGTCAACAGTTTGCACGTCAAAAATAAATCTAAGCAGCATTTTTGCAGTGATAAACTTGAAAAAAAAAAAAAATTGATGAATTACAAATAATTTGTACAGCTTCTAATCCATGGGGTTCCCAGCTGCCCAAGCGATCAAATATGCATTCTTTTTTTTTTTTTGGTCATCAATATGTATTCATGACGTGTTCTCCATGGTTTCGTATGATCCAGGCCGAGTGTTATAGAAAACCCTAGTAGAAGTTGCTTTTCGGCCTTTCGGCATCTGGTTCCTTTTTGACAAGATTTACAGAAGCATATGAATGAAATAGCTTATGAAAATGACGGTGGTCTTTTGCTGAGGGCCTAAGGCCGGCAATAATGCAAGTGAATAAGCAGGACGCTTATTCTCCAAAATTCCTTCTCGGGGCAACATCTTTGCATGTTAGGCAAGATGGAGAAGGGAGAGGGGCAAGAACAGTTCTCAGTGAAATTGTTGCTAAGGGTAAATCACTTTTTAAACTTATCGTAGTTCATTGTAAATTATCTGTACAATTTCTGATGAAGATGTGAAATACATGGTTCAATTACTGCTCCATGTGTGCAAATTGCTCAAAAAGAAGCCAAAAAAAAAAAAAAAAGGGAACATTATGTAAGCAGTTTAAGTTATAAGGGAAAGGAGATTCTACATACATACCGCAAATCTCATGCTAAAATTATATCACTACGAATAAAAAATTTCAAGGTATGTTAGCCTCGATTCGAAATTTTGGGCTTAAATTCAAATTTGAGCTCAGATTCTATACGAACTCAAAATCTAAACTCGAACACGATTCAAGAGCTCGAAACTTTATTTAATTCTTGAATTTTAATATTAGATTATCACTACTACATATATAATAAAGTCTGCGAAAATCAAGAGAAAAGGGGTCGGGAGTCACATTTGAAGAAAGGGAAGACAAGGATAAAATCCAAGGCACCCTTCCAACCTAGCCAAGGCTAATTGCGTGATTTAGTCATAAATTTTCTTATTTTAACCTAAGAATTTATCACATTTGGATGTCACTATATGGATGCAAAACCTAGACCTAATGTATCGTGGGTCAATATGTGAGGACACGAAAATTTTCTGATTTATCGAATATTACAAGTTTACTTAAATATTTATTTACTCATTTTCTCCAAATTATTTATTTTGACAATTTAAAATTCATTTATATGGAACGACACCTCTTTCATATTTTAAAGCGTTTTGTTGGAAAATTCACTTTTAAAAAATATTCGTTTAGTTCGGAACAACGAGTGCACGTCTTTCGAGACTATACTTGAATCGGGAGTGTATTAATATTGGAGAGATAAGAATGATCAATGGTAGATTAAGAAAGATTAATTGAGAAATTAATACTCGACTCATGTGAGGACTCGCAAAAATTTACCTATTTTAAACTCCTATTACTAGCTCATTTAGTTATTTATTTGGCCAATTGCCTTGAATAATATTTTCTAACCTTATTAGACCTAAATACATGGAATTTTAGTTTCATTATATTTTTAAAGTGACTTGTTTCAAAAATTAATTTTTGGAAGCTCGTTTAGTGAAAATAGTGAAAACGTGTTTTGAAATTTTAACCGATTGAGAGTACAATGAGTTTGGAAAATTGGAGACTTATACAATGGTCCTAAAATAGGTAATCTTATGTTTAAGTACTCAAGTGATAGTTATTAGTATTATCGTTATAAGAAATTCTTGAAGGTTTCGCTTTATCGCGCTTAATTTGAAAATAAACGTTTTCACACGCGCGATTTAACTGAGAGACTTTAGACCCTCATTTTGGGGCAATTAAGAGTGAATAATATTTATATGAATATAAGTGTATTGGAGGTTTAGTGCACTAGTGAAATAAACTCGAGAGAGGAATCGAGCACAAAACGTGCGCGTACACGTGCGAAGGAGAGTTGACTTTTGCACCAACTTGGGCCACACATTAAAGCTTCTCAAGGAAGCTTCATTTGATCAATACACTCTCTCTCCTAGTCTCTCTTGGCCGGCCATCAAGCTGCAAAAATAACCCAAGAGCTCTTCAATTTTTCCATCTCCAAATCTTGCACAAATCATCAACCAAATCAAACCAAAATTGAACTACACCTAGTTGAACACTTGGAGATTGTATCTAGCTAAAAAGAAAGGGGGAGCTTTTCATGGTTTTCTTGGAGCAAGGAGGGACCAAAAATTTCTATTTTGCACTCCAAGTGAAGTAGGTAACGATCAAACCTTGAAAACTTGGTTTATGGAAGTTCTAGTGCTCATATATACTCATGCATGTTAGTGGGTAGCATTATTTTGAGGAAAATTTGGTTGTGTGGGCTCTATGAACTCCCACCTTGGATATATGGACTGATTTGTGGAGTTTTGATGGTAATAATGTTTATTTAGTGCTTAAACTAGTGGATTAATGTTGGGTTGTTGATAGAAACTCAAGGATGGTGCAATGACCAAAAGTGACCATTTTGCCCCTGCTTTGTTCGAGCACTTTGGTACGAAATTTTGAGGTTCTAATGGCTTGTCTATGTTTTTACATGTTATATTGAGTGTGTAAAAAGTTTCATTGAAAATAACTTGATTTGGTCACCCAAATGTTGGAATTTCGGAAAGCTTAGAAATCTGGGAATTGGTCCCGTCACTTGCCCAGGCAGTCATCTTGTTTTGGCTATAACTCATCGCTCCGATGGTTGGAATCGAGTGCCGTTTGCTGGAACTGGAAACTAGACATTCCATATTTCCTTTGGTATAAAATGCATGTCCTGGTTCCACTTGAGCAAGCCAAACCATTCGTTTGAAATTCGCTGTCCTGTTTCATTGCTTCCTGGAAGGCAGCCACATGAGCTATAACTTGATGCTCACGAATGAGCTGGTTATGGACAGATTTGAAAATGGTTTCTTCTGAGAAAATATATCCTTATGAGTCTATTTTCCAACACCACCAACCATGCTCAATTCTGAGTTGAATTGAGTGATTTATGATCAAAATTCGAATCTGGTCTTGTGAAGGAATACCATGCATTTGGACAGATTTTGAAACTAACAATGATTTGGGACTTGTTATCCGAAGCTTCTTAGTGTAAATCACCTATCAAAATGTACCTTGGACATATTTAAGACATTAAATACTGGAATGGACCATGTTTAAGATGTTTCTTGACCAAATGTTTGGAAACGGCAAAACGGAAGTTCAAAGGCAGCTTAGCTTAGAATTTCTTGTGATTTCAACGGTTTCGTTAACCAACTTTCCGTACATATTTCTCTATGAAAATTGGCAGAGGAATATTCCCTATATGGTAGTATTATACTGCTAAATTTGGTGCCATTCTGAGTCCGTTTCACTGCTCAACTAAACTTCCAAAATTCATGATTCGAGTTTGGAAAACCCTTGATTAACAAGGAAACTTTAGTAACTTTGGGCTGTCATATCTTGGTGCTCAAAACTTCAAATCTTGTTTTGTTTGTTTTATTTTAAACTTGGATTGCAACTCTAATAGATTTCCAAATTTCAGAGGTTAGTTCAAATCAAGTGAATTTTACCGAATTTTCAAAGTTGGCCAAAAACCAACCTAAACCTGTCTCAAGTGCCCCAAAACAGCAACTTTGAGCTAAATTTTGAATACTTTTCGTTTGGAATCATGGAAAAGTGTATTCTAGGAACTTTTAGTACTTTGGAAGGAGTTTCCAACGGTACCAAGTTTTTTAATTTTGGACTTGTAACGAGTAAGATACGATTTTTCAAAGATCTCATATCAAAATCAAAATTTCCAAAACTTAAGGGAAATAGAGTTGTTCGAATTCTCCTTTTTCCTCGATATCACTTGAACGTTTTACCCTTGATTTCGAAGGCGAAAACTCGATTTCTCTTGTACTTTTGAAACCCCACTTTTGGGCCTCAATTTATGAATAAATTAGGCTCACTTCCGAGAAATTTTCTCGAATTGTACAAGCGTACACTCATGCGTGATAATTGGGGTCTATAAATGATAATTCACTATTAATTTGCTCAGGCTCGCACGAGGACCTTCAAGAGGATCCTACGGTGGACACCTGAACTTCAAGTGACATTTTTTCTTTGTTGACTTGGTGAGTGTCAAGTGCATGATTACTTGGACTCCTATGAATTGATACATGCTTACTTGATATCCATGACTTGAGATTTTGAAAATGGAGTCGAGTGTGTACTTTATCGCACTCGTTCTCACTTGAAACAAATAACTTGCTTGACAAGAAATAAATGACCTGCTAGACATGACATGAATGCTTGAATGTATCAAATGCTTGCTTGACATGAAATAGTATGCTATGGCTGCATACGTCGCTGGAGTGAATCTCCTCGACACACACATGTACATGGGGGACGCCCAAATCTCACTGGCTAACCTTGGACTTGAGCCGGCATGGGCTTGGTCGGGCTCCTTGGCGAACCATGAGAAAACAAAAGCTTGATCTATTAAGAGATCTTGCTTGGCATACTCGAGCAGTATCGCTTCAAACAAATGACAGACGGGTCCGATACAGGGGTATGTAAGGTGAAAGGTGACATGATAAGTGAAATTATACGGACTAAACCTACCCGATTGACTGTGTGTCAACTCGTGGAGGTTCGTGATCGTGCAAGTGGAAAATAGCTCCTGAGAGCTCCTATATCCTTGAATTGTTTCTGTTTACTTTTCTCGCTCGAATTGTTATTTATTGCAATATTATTGCTCTACTTGTTAAATTGGGATTGTTACTTGAACAACGTGATTGCATGTGTGTTCTTGGCCTCACGAGCGTTTTGCTCACCCTGTAGATTTGTTTTCCTTAACAGGACTGACATGGAATGAACTTGGAGAAACCCCTTTTGATGCACTTTTGGCTAAGGGTTTCTAATGTATTTTGGGCTGGACCTCTTATTGGTTGTACTTTTGGGAACCTAATGTATGATTTAGATGTTTTGATGTGTACCTGGATGTTGTATATTTGGGTATTTGATGTAACTTTTGGGAATTCGATTGTAAGGGTTGGATATCGTTAATTATGTTGTTAATTTTTGAAAGTTTCCGCAACTTTCTTATCTTATCTAGTGTTGTTGAATAGTATTGTGCTAAACTTGGAACGGATATTGCTTTGAGTCCTGTGCGAGAGTGGGCAGACGTCCCGCGGATTACCCTCTTGGTTCGCCCTTAGGAGAAGTGGGGGCGTCACACAATTATGTCTCTTCGAATTTAGTTGTGCCAAAATCACATTTTAATTGCGATGCCCAAAAGATTTGATTATTGAAGATGGTTCACGAATGTGCAAAATATGAGGACTCAAAGGAAGTAAAAGAAAATAATGATTAACGAATATACATGACCTAAAGAATGCATCATAATGGCGTGCGGGGAACTATGATTCGTGAATTAGGATTTTTCCTTATAGAGGAGAAACGAGCGTGCTAAGGGTTTAAAGGCCATACTCGTCCATATCCCATATTTAAAGGGTTTTTTCTCCTATCTAATCAAGCAAATGATCTGACCCAGTTCTAATTTTTTTAAATGAAATGCAAGTCTAATATCATGTCTCACACATAGGGGTAGGGAATATACATATAGGGGAAATATGGGATAAGGGATATATAAATAAGGGAAATGTCATGCAAAATGAAAAAACCCTAAAAAGTAGAAAAGATGCATGAAAATGTAGTGATTGCCACACAAACATGATCTAGCGTGTGGATGGTCCCTAAGGGTCTAGCGTTCGACTAGCCCATGTCTATAAGTTCTCACTAGCATTGGACTGGTAAGAAATCAGAAAAGAGGGTCACAACTAGCATTGGACTAGTGTAGAATCGAAAACAGTGCCACTACTAGCTTTGGACTAGTGTGATGATGTCATGCATTGAAGTTTCTTTGTATGTTGGCATTTTCTAAGGGGGAGTTTTATTTGAACATGTTGGCATTTTCTAAGGGGGAGTTTTATTTGAACTTATTTGATAAAAGAAATCTTCATTTTGTTTGTCATCATCAAAAAGGGGGAGATTGTTGACCTTGGTCGATCAATCCTTGGTTTTGATGATTAACAAACCAATATGTAGATTTGGGTTAATGTTTTTATGTGAGTAATTTGTTAGAACAGATTCTTGTGGCATAAAAGAAGAAGCAAAAACAGGGCACTCATGTCGGACGCTATCGGACGTCCGAAAGGATGAAGAACATCAAAAAGGAAACTCTGTCGGACGCTCGTGAGGAAGCATCGGACGTCCGGAAGGATCGGACGCACGCATCGGACGCACATCGATCGCATCGGACGTCCGAGAAATTTCGCAAAGATTTGATGACTCTCTGACGACGTTCGGACGCAGGGTTCGGACGTCCGACAGGTGGTTTGGACGCAGGGTTCGGACGTCCGACAGGTGGTTCGGACGTCCGACAGGCCAACGGCTAGTTTTGACAGCATTTAATATTTGACCGTTAGAGAGCCTTTTGAAACCATTTCTCACCTTCTATAAATACCCCAAAGCACAAGAAGACAAGAGACTTTTGCCAACACAAAATACAAGCTTACAAGTGAGATTTTTGAGTAGAAAGATTCTTTGTTGGTTGTATAAGGGGTTGGGAAAGTTGGTTTGTGAGGTTGCTCAAGTGAAGGTTACTCTCTAGGTGAAGTAAAACCTTGGTGAAGGTGAACCTATCACTTGGAGTGGTAAAACCTTGGTGAAGGTTGCCTCATTTGTATAAAATAGTTCTTATTTGGGTGAGTGATCTTTCAAGTGTAGGTTGTTGAGGGTTAACTAGAATAGTTGTAAAACTCCTTGGCTCAACCAAAGTGTGTTTGGGGTGAGGAAGGAGTGAGCCTTCACTTGTACATCTTGGTTAGCATCGCCATCAATTGAAGAGGCTATTGGTTTGATATTTGGTTTGCATTTCTTATCCTTTCTCTTTAATTAAGTTTTCTTTATTGTGCTTAAATTTGATATATCTTTGTGCATCATTGTGAATTTGTTTGTACTCATTGGGTTGCACCGGGCACTTACATTTATCATAATCAAATAAAACATATAAACCATAATTAAGCAAATAAACACCTAAATCACATAATAACACATAGCATATTAAGTATGATATCTAGTACAAGGGCCCTAAAAAAAGCAAGTAACACCGGTAAAACACACAAGCATGCAACACAAAAGCAATAAAAGCAAATTCAACCAACTTTCATAGCTTCTATTGATATGAACCTGTCTTTAAAATCATGGATGGATTGCATGTACCCAGCAACCTGATGCTGCTCTGTTTTCTTCAAATTCATGTATTGAAATTAAAATTATCTTGCTTTAAAAAAAAATTTTAATAAAGACCTAACTATTACATTTGGGGGTTCCTAACTACAATCTAAGGGGGAAAGAATGAAATGAAATTGAAATAATTAACCTAACTATACAATTTGGCATTTTTAAATGCCTCTCAAATAACCAAAATTAAAATAAATATACAAATTAAATAAATAACAGTGAAATAAAAAATAATTTTGAAATATAAAAAACCATTCCGAAACAAAGCATGCAATTTCACCACAAAAAATCACATAAGGATCAAGTAAAATCAAGAATAAAGGGAGTAGGAATGTACCTCCCTTTGAAATTGGTGACCTAAAGAAAGAAATGAAATTTTTTCTTATTTACCCTCCAAAACAAAGAAAAGGTCCAAGCATCACTTTAATTAACAAATGATCACAAGAAATGGAAATAAACAGGAAATTGAATCAATCAAAGCATAGACCCAATTGAAAGAATTGAAGAAGTTTTAGTGGTCAAATCACTAATATACAAATATTAGGGTTTAAATTAAAATAAAATAAAATTAAGGGCTTAAGGTGAAGTCTACTAGAATTAAATACTAAAATTCGCAAAATAAATGAAAACCCATTTGCTATAATTAAACAACAAAATTACCCAAAAATTTACTAAAATCCAAATCAAAACTATAAATCTATCAAAATTATTAAACCTTCAAATATCATCCTAAAATTTACACATAATCTGTCCAAAAATCATATTAAAGTATACCAAAGAAAAATGACATTTTGAAGGGATGACATTGATTAATTTTCCCAATTTTCTGGGCCATAGTGAAATGAGGGAAAACTTGAGGGGTTAAAATGAAATTTCTAGAAAGTTATGCATGCAAAGCATCGAAGCAAGCTTTCTCCTGCAACATTCCTTCACAATTTTCTGCAACTTTGCAAGCTTCTCTAACAAAAATCACCTGCAGACTCAAACGAAAAAAATCTTATACATTTATCAACCCAATTACCACAAGAACTTCATCCCATTTTGATTAGCATAATCTAAACAAAGTCTTGAGAGCCTCAAAAAGAAGAATCTTATAGCAACAGGAAAAAAAAAATGAAAACCCATTTCTTGCGGCTTAAAGATGAAGACCTCAATGGTCAACATTCATTTACCCAAACCACAGAATCATTCATTTACCCAACCATCCCAATCCTCTGCTAAAATTCAGGTCACAAAACAACTCGTTCACAGCCTCATAAACCATCAAAATCCAAGAAAAATAGTTCGTGCGAGGAAAAAATATCACATGATAATTCTAAACTTCATGACAGATTCTAAGCACTTGATGAGGACACTATTGTTATCTATAGACCATGAGAAACATGAATTAGCGTGGGAGGAATCTGAAAAATAATCACCTGAACTGCTGGGCTAACGCAAGACTTTCTGCGGAGTTTTTAAAACGCAGACAAGACCGATGCTGCGAAGGTGAGGCTGCTCTTTTGCGGCCAAATTTGATTGTCTTCCAGATGTTATTTCGCAAAAGTTTCTGAACGAAAGTTGATATTCTCCTTCTGTAGATATCCCAGATGCCTAAACCATCCAAAAAGAGGTCGATTCAGCTGAGAAATTCGTATCTAAATATCACGAAAAACCAGCCTGAACCCAGAAATTTCCCAGCAAGAAATTTCCTTCCCTCGCTGATTTCCTTCTGTTTTTTCTTCCTTTTTTCCTCTGATTTTCCCCAGAACCTTTCTCAGATTCCCCCTTCCTTCTTTTCCTTCCCCTTTTCCTCTTTTCTTCTTCCTTTTTCTTTCGTACGAAACCCTCATTTCCTGTTTCTTTTTCTTGTCTTTCTTTTGTTTCCTTGCCTGCAGCCTCTCCTCCCAATCTCCTCTCCCTCTCGGCTTTCTTTCTTTCCCAAGCTCTCCTCCCTCAGAAACCCTCTTTTCCCTTTTCTTGTTCCTCAGCCGCCAAACTCCCTTGTTTCTTCCTCAACCCCTAGCTTCTTTTCTTCTTTCTTTTTTTTGCTTCCTTTCTTTCTTCCTCAGCCCGTAGCTTCCCTTTTTCCTCAGCCCCCTCTCTTTTCCTTTCTGTTTTCCAGCCGCCCCCTCTCAATCTCTCATCCCTCTCTCAGTTTTTTTCTCTTCCTTGTTTCCTCTCTACTCCCGTAGCGTTCCCTTTGGTTTTCCTCCCTTGTTTTTTCTTTCTTTGCTGCCCGAACCGTCTTCTCCCAATCTCTCTTGCTCTCCCCTTTCTTTTCTCTCTTTTCTTCCCTTGTTTTTCTTTTCCCCCGCGAAGCTCCCTCGATTTTCTCTCTTTGCATTCTCTTTTTCCAGTTTTTCCTTCTCCAGCCCGTAGCCCTTTTTCTTTTTCTTGCTTGGTTCCTCCTCCTGGTTCCCGTAGCTTTTCTTGCTTAGTTTCATTCCTTTTCCACTGCCAGCTCTCTCCTTTTCCATTTTCTTTTGTTTGTTTTTTTTTCAAATTTTCCTAGGCTCAACACTTGTCTTACCACCTACCCCCTCCCTTTACATGTGTTGTACTAAAATTCAAGACACTTGTCTAATGCTCCCCTAACACACTTGTCTACCATGCATGCCCTCCACCTATCTTCTTATTTTTATTTATTTATTATATTTTTGTTTTTTCAAAATCAATTTAGGTAAACAAAAATGTTAATTCCTAATTGCAAATGCATTGCAAAATTTTCATTTATTTTAAAGAAATTGAATCTAATAGGATTAAACAAATTTTTTGTGAAAATTTTCCTTTTCAGAAATTTAATACCAAAATATCTTAAAAATAAAAATGATGAACCTAATTTATAAAAATAAGAAAAAATAAACACTAACTATCATTTAATCAATTAAAATAAAATAAAATAAAATAAAACAAGAATAATAAATAAAAAAATAGAGCTAAAATTGAATTAAATAAATGAAAATTTAGTGTCTACAGCTTGCCCCTCTTTATCTGAGTTTCGAAGAAATTTGAGACAAAGACGTAGACACCAAATAAAGGTCAGTGGGATAAAACCCCAACCTGCCGTAACATTTGTCAGTAGAATAAAACCTGATCCTGCCGTTCCATTGGTTAGTGGGATAATACCCGATCCTGTCATACCATTGGTCAGCGGGATAATACCCGATCTTGCCATATCATTGGTCAGTGGAATAATACCCGATCCTGCCACATCATTGGTCAGTGGGATAATACCCAACCCTGCCATACCATCTGTCAAGTAGCTAAGAAAGGAGGTAGAAGGGTGCGCGGCGAACGCTGAGACTCGCCAACAAGAAATTAAATTTGATTTGTCAAGAAATGGGGTAGAAGGGTGCGCGACGGACGCTGAGACTTCACCAATAAGAAATTTAATTTGATTTTTTGATCGGGAGAATCTTTTCAAAAATTTTTGCCCCAGTTTCAACCAATTATTGTGCAATCGATCGTTTGCTTTGCATTATGGTATTGTTGCTCCTCCTTAAGACTTTGATTCACACCTCTTCCTCGGTTTGAACCATGAATATTCAATTCTTAGACGACATTCCACAATTATATAAAAAAATTTGCCCTAGTTTTGTTATTTGAAATACGTACGGACCTGCAAGAGAAAGAACAAATGATGCCACCACCATTCGACCCGTCCAACTTTCAAGAAATATGTAAATATGAGTATTTTGATGTTTTCCCCTTGATGCTGCAAAATCCAACCTTGTACCGCAAACCCTATCCAGGCTGCCTTAGCTTCCAATACTAATTCAACATGGAAATTTATATATATGCACTTTCGATAAACTGAGGACATTGTTGTTTGATAAAATCCAATGAGACAAATGAACTCTTGCAACGCCTAAAAATTTTCTTTTATATAAAATGATGAAAGTCAATGTAATGCCAAAAATAACCATCAACCTATTTTGAAGGAAAAATGATCTTAGAGAGATGAATCACAAACTCAACAATCTATGTTTGATGACCAATATACTTTGGCCTCTAACAAATTGTCCCGTTTGACCCTTTGGATATCGTCCGTCGGGAATTCAATGCCGGTAGAAAAATCACAATGTGAAGAGGAATCCAAACGAACTGAGTCACCAGCCTTTCAAATCCAAACTCACTTTTCCTCATAAAACGCTACCTTAGCGCTCTTTCGGGTTTTCACTAAGGCTACCCCCACCTTTTTATTTCCTTTTTCTTTTATTTTTATTTTTATTTTTTTCCCTTTTCTTTCCTTCTTTTTTTCTTTTCCCATTTTTTCTTTTTCTTTTCAAAGGTGCCCTTTCGCGTTTTCACTAATGAACCAATTTTGCCGATAGCCTGTATCAACTCAGAAATGTGTTTTAAGAAATGGTGGCATCAGTGCGACAATCCTTCCCTTGCAAAATTAGTGAAGGTGTATTGACATAATTTGCCATTTGATTAGAAAATCTCCTGAAAGTGGTGATGCAAAGAACGGAAGTCAGGACTTTCATTTTTTTTGTAATGTGGTCAGGTAAGGTGCTGAGAAAAGGTTAAGGCTTGAAGGCAGATTCTATAAGTATTTAAATCACCTGAGGTCGCATCTTCATATTAACCCTACTTAGGATTAAACTAAAATTGCCCCCAGTTATTCTCAACCGAGGTTCTTTTCTTTAATTTTTTTTTCCTTTTGTTCCTCTATCACTTTTCACCTCTTGAGGCCTCTTCTTTTTTTCTTTTTCCTTTTTCAACTCAAACTTGCCCCAGTGTGGGGTTTGCGATTCTCAAGGGGATAGCTAGGGATAGAATGTTTGATTGGAAAGGAAGAATGCCTGACTTTCATTCCATTCTCCACATTAACCCTGAAAGGAAACCTTCATTTATCAGATGAAGAATTTCTTACACATATCTGAATTGATCGGCTGAGGAAAATTTGTCCATCCATTTCTGCGAGAACGAGTGCTCCACCAGGCAATACCTTTTGACAATAAAAGAACCTTGCTAATTTGGGACAAACTCTTCTTTTGGCCTCATCTTGCACCAACAAAAGCTATCTCAACGCTTTGTCTTCTCGTTTGAATAGTTATGATTTGACCCTTTTATGGTAAGCACGGGCCAATCCTTTTGATAATATTGACCATGACAAACTGCATATAGCTGCTTCTTATCAAGTGACCACTGATTTCTATTTCCTTAATTTTGATCCCAATTCGGCTTGAGTTTCTCTTTATACCATTCGGGCCTCTTTGAAACATTTTCGGATGTATCCTCGCTACTCCTCTCATTTTGAAATCCAAATTCACATTCATGAGATATCGAGATTGCTGCCATCAAATTTCGGAACAGTGATATCCAAAGGGTCAGAGGATTTTATTCTTGGCTATCTGAAAAGAATGCGTAAGTAACACAGTATATATAAAACTGTACATTTTATTGAATTTCAAGATAAAGACCAAAGTTAATAACATGTTACTTGTTAAACAAGACGTGTCTTCAAAAGCTACTTGATTCAAAACTATTTACAAAAGCATAGTTAAACAAAAGACACACGTATGAATGATTTTCATGAATTTTAATCAAAGACAACCCCCCAAGTTTATCGAAACTCCCTTCAAGAGAGAGGGATCGCACTAGTTCAGGATTTTCAAGTTTCCTCATTGGGGGTAAACGCCTCAAAGGTGTCCTTGTGTTTGTGAAAGAGATTCGTACTTATGTTTGGTCTTTGTTCTCCCTTTTTCCTTAGCACTATATCTCCTGCTTCGATCATATCTTGGATTTTATGTTTCAATACCTGGCAATTATTGGTGTGATGCCCATGAGTTCCAGAATGATAAGCGTAGACGGCTCGAGGGTCATAGCCAGAAGGAACACCCTTATGAGGCATAACACCAATTTTTCCGGCAGCTTTGAGTTGTTCGTATAATTGATCAATGGGTTGGCCCAGGTTGGTGAAGGTTCGATATGGGTTGGGTTTCAA
This sequence comes from Coffea eugenioides, assembly GCF_003713205.1. NCBI lineage: Eukaryota > Viridiplantae > Streptophyta > Magnoliopsida > Gentianales > Rubiaceae > Coffea > Coffea eugenioides. Next base: position 24,578,399 of record NC_040038.1, read on the forward strand.
ATTTTACGGTTTAGAGGATAAGTTCGGTTATTTGGTTGAACAAGTCTTGGATTATAAGGAGGGTGAGGTTGAGTTTGAAAATTGGGTTGAAAAATTGGGATGGATAGTATAGGTGGATTTGCATAGTTTGGCCGAGATCGATGGTGATTGATAATAGTATTATTCAGGGTGTGGGTTTGGGTAATATGGATAGGGTGATGAATATGTAGGGTATTGCTAAAATCTGGGTATAGAAGACGGGTCTTCGCCCCACACAAAAGCATTTTCTCTTTCATTCTTCTTGAATTTAGGCTCCTTTCCAATTTTATTATGACCTTGCAAAGCATCCAACTGTGATTTTAAGGCCAATATATTGATAATTTTTTGTGCCCTGGCATATTCATCATATTCCTCTAACTTATTGATAATTGCCGCAAATGAACATCCGGTCATGCGAAAAATCTCCTCAAAATATGGTGGATCATGCGCCTTAATAAATATACGGACAATTTCCTCTTCTGTCATCCGAGGTTCCACCTTGGCTGCCAATTTTTGCCATCGCTTGGCATATGTCTTATGATCTTCAGATGGTTTCCTTTCAGTGCCTTGAAGCGTGGTCCTCGTTGGAGCAAGTTCACAATTGTACTCGTATTGTCTCAGGAAGGCTATTGACAAATCCAACCATGTTCTTATTTCTTTAGGTTTTAAATTGGAATACCAATCCAGGGCATCGCCTTCCAAGCTCTCTAGGAATAAACGTATTGGCAAATTTTCACTATCTACTGGCTTTCCCAACTTATTTGAAGGAAAATGGTGTGGTATGAGCTAAAAGCCCAGTGAGGTTCCAAATAGCAAATTGACCATTATTTATGAGTACAAGTTTTCGATATAGCAAAGTAACGAGCATGAAGAGTTCATAAAAGTGAGCAATAACACTTCAAGTAGCAATCTCAAAATAAGCCAGTGTAAAAGTTTTCAGACGAAACAATAATCCAATAAACAATAATTATTCCAAAGCATAAGGATACGGATGGCTCTCAGGAGCCAGCTTCCCATTTCATCATCAGGAGCTTGATCACGTAATAGTTGACACTCCGTCAACTTTCAAGTAAAGGAACCAATCCAGTAGAGCACCACTTACACTACTCTCCGTCCACCATTCACACCCCCTACTGGGCCTAAAATCCTCAATAAACACGGGTGGTAATACTCGAGTATACCAATTAGTCGAGGAGATATCACTCCACTCGACAAAACAAGAGACCCAGGGTTCATTACCCAATCGACCAAGCCCTTGCCGGCTCAACTAGAGTAACTTGCCGCAGGATTTCGGGAATTCCAGGAAGTGCACACCTCATAACAAGTATGTCAAGTCAATTGCAACAATAAACAAGTATATGTCACGTAAGGGCAAGTGCGATAAAGTACACTCTCGCCCTAACAATTCACGTATACAACATGTAATCACATTGGTCACGTATCAAATACAAGTATCAAGTTCAATTCGGTATTTGAAAGCACTCACCAAAATGAAGTGCCCCCTAGTAATCACGTCTGGGTTATACTCCGGGTTCGGAGTCCAAATCTGCGATAAAACTTTGTTTCAGAACTTTAAAAAATCAACTAAGGTTCTACGTTTCGTTCAATAAGAATCAAGACATTGAAATTCACTTGGAGAATATTCGTGAAACGGTTGCTCGCTTTTCAAACTGAAAAATTTTGTAAGATGTATACTTGGAAATAACTTTTGAGTCGAAAGTGCAAGGAAAACGGATTTATAGTGATTATTATCGCTTTTCCTAAGGGTACAAGTTCGGCTAGGTTCTAACGTATAACCCTCGATAACCAAAGTAGCAAAAGTCCTAGATGGTTCAAGTGATATTCATTTATCAACTTTACCCAAGTCGCAAGTGTAATTCTCTAGTCCTCGAGCGTAAATTTGGGCAGCATGCCCTTTGTATTTTCCTATTTCCAGCCATTTATGGCTTCATTATTTTCCTCATTCAAACCCAAAGGTAGACACACAACAATCTAATTTCAATAGCCGTTCAATAGGCTCAAGACAATACAAGGACAAAATCAAGCTAACAACAAGTGCGGAAATGAAGTTTAACAAGAGACAGATTTGATAGAGTTTTACGTAACGGACACAACCGAAGCTACGTGTGACAGCCCCGCCTCACCCTAAGGCGAACCAAAGGGTTCGGCGGACCGCCTGCCCAGCTCTCGCCAGGACTCAGTCGTTCACTGCAATCCTCAATTAAAATCGGAATAAAACCACAAGAATAAATAGGACAATGATCCAAAATTTAAAGTAGAATTTATATACATTGCTATCTCAAAAGGGAGTATCAACATCGAATATACAAAGGTTCTCAAGCCTTCATACGTCCAGCCCGTGCCAAGCACTAAGGTGAGAACCAATCCAAAAGACACAAAAGAACTATACTGGCTAGTCTATATCGAGCTCACGTCCGTGCTCGCCTTCCCCTGTTAAGGAAAATAAAACTAAAGGAATGAGCTAAAAGCTCAGTGAGGTTCCGAATACATAGGCAACAAGAAGTTCAATGCATTCATTACATATATCCAATAATTCAAGATACAAATACAAAATAAAGCGATAAACACATTCACTAAAAGGATACGGGCTCACAGGGAGCCATATATTCATTCGTTCGTTCGTTCTCCTGTCATTCCCCTTATTCCTCCGGTCAATTAAATAAAATGCATTTTTGGTAAATAAAACCCTCGTTCGTTCTTTCGTTTCGTTCACCCCCTCCTGGAAATTGGCCAGGCTCCACCAGACTACAAGGTAATACTCGAGTATACCAAATTCACCCAGGGTCACCATATCGCCCGACCGAGTCCGCTTCTGGCTCGAGTCGATCGGTAACGAAGGGCAGGGCCCAATTCAGCCAAAAGGCTTACATCATGCGCAACTAATGTAGTAATCATTAAATCATTGAAAATTTCACGTTTCATTTAGGTCGAGCGCGGTAAAATACACGCTTGCCTAGAAAACTCGTTTTGGAAATCCTTGAAAGCACTTAACACATTATCAAACAAGAACACAAGTCATGAAGTCAAGAAAAATATAGCAAATAAGGAACACTCACCTAGTTATGCAAAATAACGTGCAAAATATCCTTCCGGATATGACCCTCAGTCACTGAGAAAACCTAAGATTAAACGAGAGAGAATATTACAGTTCATCAAGCAAACAAGTAAGTGAAATCAAAGAAAAACCGGCAAATGATAAGTAAAACGTATAAAGACGCCTTTATAGTGAAAATGGGATATTTGGATCGGAGGACGGAAATAAATAGGGTTATAAAATGTCCGACGGAAAACACTTGGACCAAAGACAACTCGGACTCCAACGAGATAGGCTAAAAATATTGTTTTCGGAATCGTTTAGATAGTTCAAAATCAACTCATACCCAAGCAGCTAGTATAGACTAAACGTCATGATCAACATCACGTGAAAAGGAGGACAATACTACCTTACGTTCACACTCAAAACCTCACTTAAAAGTGGTTCACTTGTGGCCGAGAAAACCCTAAATCATACCTCTATATTTTGGGAAGGAGTAAGTAGCATTTGAAGTTTTAAACTAAAGAGGTATCATGTTTTAAAATGGAAAACCGGTCATGGTATTGGCCAAACAAAAGTATACAAGTTCAAATAGAAACTTAGCCCTCGAGCGAAAATTTGGGCAGCACGCCCTTTGTATTTACCTATTTCCCAGCCATTTATGGCTTCATTATTTCCTCAATCAATCCCAAAGTCATACACAATATAACTCATTATAATAGCCGTTCCATAGGGTCCAGGTCATACAAGTACAAAATCAAGCTAATGACATGTGCGGAAATGAAGTTTAGTTTGGAAAACAAAAGACAGTTTTAACGTTACTGAGCGGAACAGACGTAACAGGAGCTACACTTATCGGATTGAGGTGTAATGTACACCGTTTCGAAGCTCAGAGAAAGGGTTAAAATGTTGAAGAAGGCCACTCAGTCCAGTTTGCAATGTATCTAGGTCAAATTTACCAAAATATCCCCAGATTTTCCAGTTCGCAATTCAACTAGCAGTCCTGATTCATTCAATCATATCTCAGCACATACAACTCCAATTCAAGTGATTCCAAAGCCATTTGAAAGCTAAGATACAAGGCTATAAAGTCTTAAAAAAACATCGACAACCAAATCTGATACGTTCCTCGATCAACTTGTTTCGAGACACGTAGCACGTTTGCCCAAGGATCTAGCGAGGATGTCCAACGCTTGGAATTGCGGGATCTAGAACCAAACGGACGACACGATGGGATTCAAGATGGTAGTACGACGACTCCAATGAAGGTGACTACTCCATGGGATAGGTCAAAACGCAAGATTGCTCAAAACCCTTGCCAAAGCAAGTAAAAGGCTCGAACACTCTTCTTAGAAGAAGGAACGAAAATAAGACAATTTTATTGATAAAAGTTCTGACCCTTAAACCTTACAAAGCAAGCCTATTTATAGGCTAAAGTGACTAAAACCCTAAAGGGGCTAGGAAAAGGAAAAAGTCGACCCATGCTCTTGGAACAAGATGGGCCGGCCCATGCTCTTACTTAATCATTACCTAATTGCTAACTAATTGATGGGGCCTAAGGCCATATTCTCTTGGTGGCCCGCTTGACTCTTCGTGGGCTTGGATCATGGTGTAAATGGTTCGATTGTCTCTCTCCAAGCCCTCAATATCTTTGTGAACTCCATGTTGGTCTTGGACAACTCTAATCAGAACATGGAATGATTCTTTGAATAGCTTGGCCCATGCATGCGTGACTGGGCCTAATGGGACTCGAAACATGTAAGTCATTGCGTGGGCTTTGACCCGTACACACATCAGTCCCCTCCTCTTGAGAAGGATTTGTCCTCAAATCTGGATGGGAATGAATGAGACTTGTCGGGTATTTTACATACGTGCAAGCTAAAAAATACCGAATTACACCCGTTCACTGCAAGTATACAAATCAACTAGTAGTTTAGGGTATATATCGGGTCGATCCCACAGGGAAGAGTGAACAATTACCGGTATTACTAAAGCTTGTCTATTATTTAGACTATCAATTAATGATAAGAAATTAACAAATGAAAGCTCCTTAGGTTGTGGTATCCCTAACTACTCATGCAAGTGTTATATTTGGATCATTGAGTACTACATCTAGGCTAGTTATGGTGTAATTTCCTTATGCATTTGAATCCTACTTTCGTAGTGAATCAATTATACTTATAACTAATCCATACCTATTCTCATGGTTATGAAATTAGCTACAAGTTCATTTCTTCAATGAAATTACATGAAATGAATCACTAAAAACCACATAGATGCACCTCTACTTTCGTGAGTGTACTCCCTATGTTTAGCACTTCTTGAACTAGTGTTAAATCTCAATTTTCATTGCAGAAACAACACCTTAGATAATCACAATCAATGGTACCAGATTAATCATGATTTAAAGAGCCAAAGTGCTAAATAACTTGCTCAAATCATAGCAATCAAATAACCAAATAATAAACACTAACAATTATAGAAAGTTCAACCAAACCCAAGGTATAAACTTTAGAAACACATATTAAACACAAAATCCAGAACTTGTATATTAACTAAACTTGGAATCAAGTACAAAAGATAAAGATTTGGAAGGAATACAACCCTTGTCACATGAGCTTTCTTCCTTGCCTTCTTCATCCTCCATCTTCTTCTTCATCTAGCTAATAACAAGAATGGATGAACTATCCTACTCTATACTAAGCTAAACTAACACTAGGGAGATGAAAGAGCTACATTTCTGCAACTTCAAGCTTCTCCCGTAGCTCACTCTCTATTTTTCTGCTATGGACTCCAATCTCTCCCTATTTTTGCAATGCATTTCGCTATTTAATGATGAAAGGTGGTCAAGAAATGAGGATTACATCTCCCTTTTACAGCTGGGAATGTTTCTCACATGTATAGCATCCCATGTGAGTTGGTGGAGGTGAAATTGAGTTTTACGCGTACAAAGCAGCCTTTTCTGACCACAATCCGGCCATAAATCCGGCCACAAATTCCGGCCGGATTGCTACAGTGACCATTTGGTCACTTCTGGTTCAATTTCCAGCTCTGCTCCGATTTTGCATCAACTTCCACTGAACTTTTCTTGATGATAAAAGCTGATTTAGCTCTTGACCAAAACATAAAACTTGTAGCCCTTTGAGTTGTCTTTCCAATGCATCAAGAATCATCTCATTTGGTTCTGTGTAGGCTGAGAAATGACCGAAATACCCTTACCTGCTCATTGCCCTGTTCCAGTTTCGACCAGTAGAAATTTGCTATTGTAATTCGGAATTTTGACCTGGAAAACCTTCAAACTGGATTTAGATGTCTTCACCAAAGTTGTAGATCTATCTCTTATCTTCAAATTGGTTCAAGAATCATCTTAATCTGATCATTGTACCTCAAGTTATAGCCGGAATACGAAAATGTGTCAAAACTGTCAAAATACACAAAATCCAAGTAAAAAATGATAAAAACGTCATTTAATCACTTAAAAGCATTTTTCACCAATTATAGCCAAAATGATTCATATTCTACCAATAATATAACTAAAGTGACTAAAAATAATGTAAAATATCATACAATTATTACGTAAATTAGTCACTTATCAAACTCCCCCACACTTAAACCATTGCTTGTCCTCAAGCAATAAAAATACAAACCAACAATGATCCAAAATTTGAAAATAAACATATGTAGCATTTCAACTTCATTTCCTCAAAACAAAGTGAATAACCATTATGCAATTATTCAATTAAGTTCAAGTACTCATAATATCGAGTAAAGGAGAGCCAATTATACCACCATTATAACAAATTCAAGTCAATTTCTCATCCTTAACCAATTTCATACGCAAGTAACTCATATGGCCAATAATATGCTTTCTAAACCCATGATCATCTTCTTATTTAACTTTAAAGAGGGATTTATTTATATAATATCGCTAAATATTACTTAAGTTGTGAAGGTATCTTTTTACGCGAGGATCGACATTTTTAGATGAAGATCACCGGTTACTCAACACTTCACATACTCAAGTTGCTTTGCATACTCTTAATTCAAGTACCGTTTTACGCGAAAGTCGACATTTTTAGATGAAGACACCCGGTTACTAAGTACAAGAATCATTGGAGTAGAACAAATCTTATTCTATTTTTGTCTTTTTCTTTTGTTTCTTCATTTTTTTTTTCATTCATTTTTTTTTAAAGTAAAGATAATAACATTCCCTCGAAAGCATAATCATAAGAAGAGTATTGCAATTATTGACCATATTTATCACTTAACTTATAAAATCCAATAAAGAGAAGAAATTTCATCAAATATGCAAAAAAATATATAGGCATAATTTTCTCCACTTTAAAAGATATACTTTCCTACAAATGCAAAAATTATAATCACATAATAGTCATTTCCAAGTTAAATGAGAAAAGAAGTGCTTAAACCACATATATTTATCTCAAATGTAGAAGGACTTTGAACTACTAATGGTATGGAACTTGTTACCCCTTGGATAAAATCGAAAAAAATTTAAAAATTGTTGAGGCAAGTTTGCAATTTTGGACAAGATTTTGGAAAAATTTTGAATTTTAACACAAGTCCAATATTTGCAACTAATACGTCAATCACATACAATATATATAATCTCAATTCTCCCCCCACACTTAACATACACATTGTCCTCAATGTGTAAAAAGGAAAATCAAGATAAAGAAAGTAATACTCCCCTATGATGTGATTGAATATGAAGCTTCAAGGTACGTTGTTCGCTTGTCTTCATTGCTTCATGAGTTCCATTTGGTAACCATTAGTGATATAAACCTAAAAATGGAAAATGAGAAACAAAAGTGATAACAAAGGCTTAATAAACATATAACGGCGATCCGTAATTCCTAAGCCTTTGTGGTGGTGATGTACCTATAGAAAATACACAATAAGCAACTGAAGGTACAAGAAAATATATGAGGAAAAGAAGAAAAAGAGAATCAAGGAAACTGCATTTTTTTTTTTCAAAAAAAAAGTGCTCAGAAAACGTGACTCATCAAAACGCGCCACCAAGCGCGTTTTGTGAAGTCGCGTTTCTTCACATATCTTGCAGGATCGAAAACGCGGCTATGCTTAAAAACGCGACTTCATGTCGCGTTTCTGAAGGCGCGTTTTCAATTTTTGATCAGGCTGGAAAACGCGACTTGGTAGAAAACGCGACTTCCTGTCGCGTTTTGAAGGCGCGTTTTCTTCAGTATAGGCGCAAAATTGAAAACGCGATTATGGAAAACGCGATTCTAAGGCGCGTTTTCAGCCCAAATGCGTTTTCTTCTGCAAAAATTTTTGCAGAAAGCCAACTTTGAAAAATTACCATTGGTATCCCAACACTCAAAATGCATCATAGATCATTTGTTTGTTAAAATACTCAATACATGCACATGTAAAATGATCAAAATATGCATTTTAACCCCTTCTAACAAATCAAAAACAACAATTACTCAAATTGAGGGGTTGAGTTCCTTGATCAAATTTCGCCTTTTTCACCTCATTTGGTCACTTTTGCTTCCATTTCCAATACCTACAAATGAAAAATAACAAAATAACTCAAACACATACTTTAAACATAAAATCACCCCAAAATAACATAAACTTAAACAAACATTGGGTTGCCTCCCAATAAGCGCTTCTTTATAGTCAATAGCTTGACTAGTTCACCTTATTTTTCAAGGAGGCTTTAGTTAACGAATAATCCACCATTTTAGGCCGTGGTGGATCATTAAAAGGTGACTTTATAGCCAAAGCCACATGATCTAATGATGTGAGAAATGAAAGTGACTTACCTATCCCAAGTGTTCCATAGATATTACCTTGAATATGCACCACTTGAGAACTTACCAAAGGACATGTCATAAGAGTATCTTGGGCAGGAATACCTTTAGAACCTATACTTTCACTGCACTCCTCAAGAGGGGTGAAAAATGAGTCATTAAAACTCACCTCTTGAGGCTCAAAGTTAGTTCCAAAGATATTATCATGTGAAATGGACATTTGCTCATTGAAACACAATTGAGATTCATCATTTTCATCAAAATGCAACCCATTTTCACATACAACATTCCCATCATTCATGCTAGGATCATTTTGCACATTATTAGAGGAAATAACTTCACACAATGCATTCAATTGCTCATGTATTCGACCAAAGTGAGAAGCTAATTCATCTATTCTTTCCTCAATCCTATCAAAACGATCGGAAGTTGCATTTGCTAGCTTTTCTATTGCTAAATCAAATTGATTAGAAAAATTTTCTACAGCTAGCTCCCAAGATGCATTAGAATCATTAGCTAATGGTTCACTTTCTAACTCCCAAGGTAGAGGTGTATTAGCTAACTTCTCTATTGCCAACTCCCAAGATGGTTTTGATTCATATTGGACACTTTCAGGTTGGTGATCATAAAAATATGAATTATCACTATAAGTACATTGATTATTCCAACCATAAGCAGGAGAATTGCTCCAATTAGCACTATATTGATCAAAACAAGGATTGTAATGCTCTAATTCATCATAATAATCCACATTTTGTGCTTGCATACATGTATTAGTAGCATGATAACCTCCACACAAGTCACAAATCACATGATAAGAATTAAAAACATTAACATTCCTCCTCTGCTCAATTTCATGCATCATGGTGTCCATTTGAACTTGTAACTTAATTACATCAAATTTTGTCTTTAAGCACCTTAAACCATCTTCAAAAGACATACATTCAGTAAATTCTTGGTTACCTCTGTTGAAGGAGCTTTGCACTTGGTAACCATCCATTGCCAATCTTCCACTTCTCAAGCATTGTCCTCCAAATTGACCTACCCTTCTCATTACCTAAAATTGCTTTTAAACAACCTCAAAAGCAAAATTAGTAAGAAAAATAGGTAATGTAACATACACATATAAAATACAAAAATAACAGAAAATAACATTCACATTATAACTAATATTATGTCTAAACTAATAAAGTTGCTATTCACACCGATATTGCCAAATCTTCCCCGGCAACGGCGCCAAAAACTTGTCGGGTATTTTACATACGTGCAAGCTAAAAAATACCGAATTACACCCGTTCACTGCAAGTATACAGATCAACTAGTAGTTTAGGGTATATATCGGGTCGATCCCACAGGGAAGAGTGAACAATTACCGGTATTACTAAAGCTTCTCTATTATTTAGACTATCAATTAATGATAAGAAATTTAACCTACTGCACTTATACAAGAAATTAACAAATGAAAGCTCCTTAGGTTGTGGTATCCCTAACTACTCATGCAAGTGTTATATTTGGATCATTGAGTACTACATCTAGGCTAGTTATGGTGTAATTTCCTTATGCATTTGAATCCTACTTTCGTAGTGAATCAATTATACTTATAACTAATCCATACCTATTCTCATGGTTATGAAATTAGCTACAAGTTCATTTCTTCAATGAAATTACATGAAATGAATCACTAAAAACCACATAGATGCACATCTACTTTCGTGAGTGTACTCCCTATGTTTAGCACTTCTTGAACCAGTGTTAAATCTCAATTTTCATTGCAGAAACAACACCTTAGATAATCACAATCAATGGTACCAGATTAATCATGATTTAAAGAGCCAAAGTGCTAAATAACTTGCTCAAATCATAGCAATCAAATAACCAAATAATAAACACTAACAATTATAGAAAGTTCAACCAAACCCAAGGTATAAACTTTAGAAACACATATTAAACACAAAATCCAGAACTTGTATATTAACTAAACTTGGAATCAAGTACAAAAGATAAAGATTTGGAAGGAATACAACCCTTGTCACATGAGCTTTCTTCCTTGCCTTCTTCATCCTCCATCTTCTTCTTCATCTAGCTAATAACAAGAATGGATGAACTATCCTACTCTATACTAAGCTAAACTAACACTAGGGAGATGAAAGAGCTACATTTCTGCAACTTCAAGCTTCTCCCGTAGCTCACTCTCTATTTTTCTGCTATGGACTCCAATCTCTCCCTATTTTTGCAATGCATTTCGCTATTTAATGATGAAAGGTGGTCAAGAAATGAGGATTACATCACCCTTTTACAGCTGGGAATGTTTCTCACATGTATAGCATCCCATGTGAGTTGGTGGAGGTGAAATTGAGTTTTACGCGTACAAAGCAGCCTTTTCTGACCACAATCCGGCCATAAATCCGGCCACAAATTCCGGCCGGATTGCTACAGTGACCATTTGGTCACTTCTGGTTCAATTTCCAGCTCTGCTCCGATTTTGCATCAACTTCCACTGAACTTTTCTTGATGATAAAAGCTGATTTAGCTCTTGACCAAAACATAAAACTTGTAGCCCTTTGAGTTGTCTTTCCAATGCATCAAGAATCATCTCATTTGGTTCTGTGTAGGCTGAGAAATGACCGAAATACCCTTACCTGCTCATTGCCCTGTTCCAGTTTCGACCAGTAGAAATTTGCTATTGTAATTCGGAATTTTGACCTGGAAAACCTTCAAACTGGATTTAGATGTCTTCACCAAAGTTGTAGATCTATCTCTTATCTTCAAATTGGTTCAAGAATCATCTTAATCTGATCATTGTACCTCAAGTTATAGCCGGAATACGAAAATGTGTCAAAACTGTCAAAATACACAAAATCCAAGTAAAAAATGATAAAAACGTCATTTAATCACTTAAAAGCATTTTTCACCAATTATAGCCAAAATGATTCATATTCTACCAATAATATAACTAAAGTGACTAAAAATAATATAAAATATCATACAATTATTACGTAAATTAGTCACTTATCAAGACTAACAAGAGTTGCCAGTATGACACCTCAAATCTCCACATATTGGCCCTCTTAGATTGAATAACACTTGCATATGTTATGATTAAAATAATTCGGTGCACATGTCTCTTAGTCAGCTTCAAGGGCCTCTCGAACAAGGACATTCGCCAAGGTAAGAAGGAACGTGTGTAAGGCTTGTTAACGTTCCAGGTTGCAACACAAAGCTCTCTAATTTGTCTTCGAGTATTGGCATTCACGTGCACTTTATAACGATGTTCATTGGGACTAGGGAAGCCCCGAATCTGGTTGTGCAAGATGGTACAGTTCGGCCCTAGGCATTGTTGAATCGGCTCATCTTTCCCAGCTAGAGGTAGGACACTGAACCACCCGTGTTGTACACCCATATAAACATGACCCAGGGAGGTAAGGGTAGCATTCGGATTGTGATTGACACACTTGTGTGCATCACCCAGCATAAGCGGCAACAATGAAGTGAGACGCACTCTATATAAATCACATGCGTTCGCGCCACATGCATCTGGAACAAGCACGAAATCAAGTTGCAACTCTTTAGTCATAGTTGGAAAATTTTGGCCAGCTTTACAACCTACAAACACAAAATAACCTTCAACTTCAAACAATTCAGAAATTGGATAAAGAAATAAGGGAACGTTATTAACTAAATAGTAAGAAGGTTTAGAGCAAGATTTAAATGTGAGAACTCCCTTTGACACTTCAATATTTCTTCCACCAATTGATTCAACTTGAGAGACCAGTGCTAGTCCTTCCTCATCAAGATCTACGTAAGAGCAACAAGAGTTAGTGCTAGTAACATGCTCAAAATAAGGCAAAGGTGATGAATGAACCATAGGTAAAGAACAAGAAGTAGAATCTGGAATTTCCCTTTTAAGATGAGCTCGAATGAATCCTCCAATGGTGCGGACAGATTTGATTGGACGTTGTTCCATGAATTGATACCAAAGAGATTTAGTTCCTAGAAGACAAACTCCATGGAAACTCACAAAGTGTCCAAGTGACTTCGGGATGGAACATGCCATGACCAACTCTACTTGACTTTGTTTAACCTACACAAACAAGGATATACTAAACAAAACACATGTTATCCGGTTAGCAAACAAAGTGTTCACACGTTCAATGTTTGCAGACATGGTCAACTCTTTTTCTTGACTCTTCACTAAGGCCAAATTGTTCTTGCTTATCCCCACTCCCTTCTTCTCGGACCATTGATCCTTCATTGCACTTGAGTTTTGTTTTTCATTGGGGAGCTCTTGTTCATGGCTCGGCAGCAACTCATTCGTACGTGGCTCTTCAATCAACGAGGGACTAGACTGAATTTTTCCTTTATTACCACCGGTTGGCACATGGTTAAGTTGCTCCAAGTGTGAATCCAGCACTTGGCTAAGTCTTTCCATCATGTCATCAATCAATGCTTTAGTCCGACTTCGGAATTTATCCTTTGATTCACGAAGCTTTGACTCAATTCGAGAATTCTCAAACTCCTCGTCTTGATTGTCAAGACACTTCTTAGATGCACCTCGTTTGCTTGAAGTTGACCTCGATTTAGATGCTCTACGCAGACTTCTTTGCTCCTTCTCATACTCATCACAATATTGTTTATACCTTTCATATACACACAAAGCACGGTGGCGTTGCATCTCCTCCCGGAGTGAATGATACCCATGTTGTGAACTGGATTGCATGGAACTAGAGTACTTGTGAGTAGGCATCTTGAGACCCCTCCTCTTGAGAGGCTCATTCTCCAAGAATTCTTGGTTGTATGGGTAAGACGCAACTTCTCTAGGCATGAGTGCGTGACCTGCCAAAATGGTAAGCAAAGAAAAGAAGATTCCTCACGTCACACAAGCTCACGTGTATGTGCTCATCCCTCGTGTATCTCTCGAAGCGTTCTAATGGACTTACCAAATACCTTTACCTGTTGGATTAGGTAGTTGAGAAATGCTGCTCAAGTCCAACAACCGTTACCAACCTTTCCACAAGTGTAACCACAAGAATGTAGGAGAAAATGTAGGAAAGTGTTCCTAAAATCTAGGAGAAAATATAGGAGCAAATGTAGGAGAAAATGTAGGAAAGTTTCCTAAAATCTAGGAAGAGAATATAGGAGAGTTTCCTAAAGTGGATGAGAGAATATAGGAAAGGTCCTAAAATTGGATGAGAGAATTTTAGGAGAGTTTCCTAAAAAATGGATGAGAGAATTTAGGAAAGTTTCCAAAAAATGGATGAGAGAGTTTTAGGAAAATTTCCTAAAAATGGATAAGAGAATTTAGGAAAGTTTCCTAAAAATAGATGAGAGACTTTAGGAAAGTTTCCAAAAAAAATGGATGAGAGAGTTTAGGAAAGTTTCCTAAAAATGGATGAGAGAATTTAGGAAAGTTTCCAAAAAAATGGATGAGAGAGTTTGGGAAAGTTTCCTAAAAAGGTAGGAGAGAGAGTGTCCAAGTGAGTACAAAGAGTTATCCAAGTGCTTTACTTAGTTTCCTAATTGATTTTGGAAACAAGTTAGTTTTTGGAAACCCTTTGAAAATCCTTTTCCTCTTGAACAACTTTTGGTAACCTTCTTGAAACAACTTTTGGTAATCTTCTTGAAACAACTTTTGGTAACCTTCTTGAAACAACCTTTGGTAATCTTCTTGAAACAACTTTTGGTAACTTCCAAATTCTACTCCAAGAAAGATTGCACAAATCAGATTTGGTTCCCTATTCGAAACAATTCGGTTGCCCCTTTCTTTCCTTTCCCTTTTTTTTTTCTTGCCAACCGATTCCTCTTTTCTTTCTTTTTTTTTTCTTGACTACAACTATCAACCACGACACAAAACAAGGAAGTCCACAAATAATAACTACCAAGAACTCCAAGATCTTTCAAGAACTTTCAAGGAAGTTGTCAGGAACTTCAGAAATTTCAAGATTGTGGTTAAGAATTCAAGAAGCTCAAGATTATTGTAAGTTCTCTTCAAGATTCAAAAATTCCAACAAGTTTTGTCAAAATCCAGATTTGAAAACCAAGTAAACAAGTTGGATAACACAAACAACAAGGCTGGACAGATTTGTATTCGGATGAACAGTAACTATGAACAGTGTCAGTGAACAGTACGATGAACAGTATATTTTTTTTTTTTGAACAAGGCAGTGGAAAGTACTAAGAATCCTACGACACAACTACAAAAAATATGGATATAACGAAAGATACCTCTACCAAAGCTCTGATACCAACTGATACGTTCCTCGATCAACTTGTTTCGAGACACGTAGCACGTTTGCCCAAGGATCTAGCGAGGATGTCCAACGCTTGGAATTGCGGGATCTAGAACCAAACGGACGACACGATTGGATTCAAGACGGTAGTACGATGACTCCAATGAAGGTGACTACTCCACGGGATAGGTCGGTAGAACAATCTAGGACGAGACGCAAGATTGCTCAAAATCCTTGCCAAAGCAAGTAAAAGGCTCGAACACTCTTCTTAGAAAAAGGAACGAAAATAAGACAATTTTATTGATAAAAGTTCTGACCCTTAAACCTTACAAAGCAAGCTATTTATAAGGCTAAAGTGACTAAAACCCTAAAGGGGCTAGGAAAAGGAAAAAGTCGGCCCATGCTCTTGGGAACAAGATGGGGCCGGCCCATGGCTCTTACTTAATCATAACTAATTGCTAACTAATTGATGGGGCCTAAGGCCTTATTCTCTTGGTGGCCCGCTTGACTCTTCGTGGGCTTGGATCATGGTGTAAATGGCTTGATTGTCTCTCTCCAAGCCCTCAATATCTTTGTGAACTCCATGTTGGTCTTGGACAACTCTAATCAGAACTTGGAATGATTCTTTGAATAGCTTGGCCCATGCATGCGTGACTGGGCCCAATGGGACTCGAAACATGTAAGTCATTGCGTGGGCTTTGACCCGTACACACATCAAAATCAGTAGTATTCCTGGTCAAAACAACCAATTACAAAAGCTGATTAGCATGTTTGGATAGAAACAGGGCAGCAGGGGTATTTCAGTCTTTTCATAGGCTACGTTGCTCCGATTGAGCTGAAATTTTGCAGGCAACTATAAAAAGTAATTCTCTACAACTTTCATATTTTAACCCAAGGCTAATTCGGCCTCTAACTAGGAGAAACAGTACCGGGTAGAATGGGGTTAATTGAAACCCTAATTCCGAAATTTCCTTTCAAAGCGGAAATTTTCCGCAAATAGCCACAATTTATGCACCCTAGCTTCATTCTAGATTATCCCAAACCATCACCCATGGCCACACAATAATAAACATATGAAAACAGAAAAATTCAAGAATAAATATAAAAGTCCCCAATCTCAACTAAAAGTCATGAAATCTTTCACAAAATCACACTTATAACCACCACAAGTCATGAATTTGACATTATCAAGACCAAAGAAATAATTCCCTAGCTACTCACCTTGAAATGCAAGAAAGGAAGCAACTACACACCTCTTTCTTCCAAACCACTTCACCAACAACCTTACTACTACTAAGAGAAGGATTTTTATGGAGAAATTGCAAAGTTAATCGGTTGGATTGCAAGCTTGAGCAAGATTTGAGATGAAGAAAGTTGAAGATTTTTTTCCTTTTCTCCCTAGAGTAGTTCGGCCAAGAGGGAAAGAAATGAAGATGATTTTTTGGCCAATTTTGATTAAATGGTAAAGTTATGAATAGTGGTCAAAACTTAAGATGCCATCACAAGGTGACACTTGTCACCCTTATTAATGCATAGTTATCCTTTTGTCTCTCCAACTCTCATCCATTTGGTAGCCTCTAATTATCTCTTAACACCTGATAAATTAAACCCGATATACAAAACTTAACCTAATTGGCAGAATTTTATTGAACTTACCGCACTAGTGGGTCCCACGTCAAACTACACTTCAAATTTAACGTATACAAACTTATATCAAGAAAATGATTTGAAAACTATTCACTTATAAAAATGTATAGAAAATTAATATATTGAAGAAAAGTATAAATTTATAGACAAGGAAATAAAATAATGTCTAGAAAACATATAAAATTTTTTCGGGTTCTCACACTACGCTTATCGGATTGGTGTGCAACTTATACCGTTTCGAAGCTAAGACAAAGCCCTACAACTTTCATGAAGATCACTTAGTCAAATTTCCAGTGTAACCCAGTAAAATTTCCAATTCACAGAACCAACTTCCAACTAACCGGCTAGTTAACCGTACTACATTTAAATGGCCATATCCCAAGCTACCAAAGTCCGTTTAAGGCGTTCTTTGAGGCGTTGAAAAGCTAAGACAGAGTACTAAAATTTCATGTTTTGGAAAATGGCTAAATCAGCACAGATCATAGTGAATAGACACGGTCAACTAGATGAACTGTCTAAAACGGATCACTGGATGCGTCCTAGGGCAGTGAGGGTATTTTGGTCTTTTCACAAGCTACGTTGCTCCAATTGGGCTGAATTTTGTAGACATCTTTAAAATATCATTCTCTACAACTTTCATGTTTTATGCTAAGCCTAATTCGACCTCTAACATCACGAACTGGAACCGGACAGAACTGAACTACAATTTTCCAGAAATCTGAAATTTTGGGATTTCAAGGGCAATCTCTTCATTTTCTTGATTCAATCACTACCACAACCTCTTATACAAGCTTATATACATCATATACCACTCCTACAACAAGTATAAGAAGGAAATCAGTCAAACCCTAGCTTACATACATCACCCCAAAATCATCACAACAACTTGTATAGCTACTAATCTAACCAAAACATGAGTTATATAACAACTTAAACAACAATAAAAGAACCAAAACCATGGGTCAGACCTTATACCTCAACAAAAGGGCTTGCAAGAGTAATACTTCACCTCCTCTTGAAATTTTTGGTTCCCTTAACTTCCCAAGTTCACATCTTTCAAGTTAATCGGTTTAGAATCTTGTTTCCTTCACTCAAATGGTGTAAATCAAGATGAAAGAAGGTTGTTTCTCTTGCTCTCTCTTTCTCTCTCTCTTGTCTCGGCCAAACCAGAAAAAAATGAGGAAGAATGAGCTAATTTACAAGATAAGAAGGTAAGAAAATTAAGTTTAGTCGAAGCCACAAATTGCCAACACTTGGCACTACCAAAACCATCCAAATTTTTTTTTTCTTTCCTTGCATTTTGAGTCCAATATTTCGGCCAAGAGGATAGCTATGAGGGGGGGATATTTTCCACCAATATCAAGGTTATGTGCTGGTAAGGAAATGGTAGTCAAGTGGGGTGTTCAATCGGTAGTGCACGGTACACGTCGATTCGCACCGTTTTTCCTTAAATCACACGTACTAGGGTTTTTACCTTCTAATCACTAACTTATTATTATCACTTCAAATCATATAATATTTCCTCATCCAAAAGTCACTCGTACCTACCAAATTTGATCCTCACTCCGTATCGAAAAATCATCCTACGAAAAAACGTGAAAACCCTAACTTGCTCCAACTTGAAAACGAAAAGTGAAAACCTTTACGTTCATGTTCATTTGCACTTATTGTGGGGGTGATTGGGTGGTAGGGCTATTATAAAATCATAATTTCTAATTAAAAGGGCATTTTTAAGAAAACGTGAGGGATTTTACAATTCCATAAATTGAATTTAGGGTTTCGATTGAAATATGAGAAATTTGATAAAACGGTCAATCACAAATGAAACTAGGGTTTTGATTAAACTTTATTTCTAGAATTTAGGGTTTCTAGTCTGTAAAACAAAACAATAAAATAAAGAAACCGTAATATTCTCTTTGAGGCTAAACAACAATAGTATCCTAAAAGTTGGGGTATCACAATCTCCCCTCTTTAAAAGAATTTCGTCCTCGAAATTCATCCATGCACTCTTAAATAGCGTAGGGTATTTTCTTGTATATTCATTTCTAGCTCTCAGGTCTCACTATAGTCAAAACTTAGTTAAACAATAGAAATCACGTATCGTACCTTCTACTATCTCCGATGGTTCAGGTAATACCTGTTGGTCCAGAGCGTACACTCTAGCTGGCACTCTTGGCTTAGTCCCTCCTACATTTGCTTGTTCAGGATTTAGGCGTGATCTACAGGGACAAGTTGCAAGCTGGTGCTCGGTGCTACCACACCATAAACATTTTCCTGCCTTTCGCCAACAATCATTCTCCGTATGATTGGTCTTTCCACAGTACCCACAAGATACTTGAGGGGCTGAGGTCTGACCTCCTTGTGAGGCACCTCTTACTTGGCCCCAGCCACGCGAAGCTCCTCTTGGAGTACTTTCCTTAAATGTCCCTGAAATTTTCTCACCACCATCTCCTCGACCTATCTTAGAGGGTGGCATATCTAAATCATCCTGTCCTTGCCTTTGACTTCCACTAGATACACCTCCTTTTTGCATGAAAAGCTCTCACTTGTGCCCTAGCAATTTCTATTCTTTGAGCCTTCTCCAAAACCTCCGTAAACGTATTAATTTGGGCCGCCGCCAAGGCCTCTTGTATCTCCACATTGAGCCCTTGCACAAACCTCCGTACTCTTCTTTGCTCCGTAGCTATCAGTTCAGGAGCAAATTTAGACAACTTTGTAAATTGAGTTTCATACTCAGCTATACTCAAAGTTCCCTGTCGGAGCTTAATAAAATCGTCCTCTCTCTTTTCCTGGACGATAGGTGGAAAGTATTTCTCGTTAAACTCCCGCACGGAATTCACCCATGTCCATGCGGTCCTCTCTCTCTCCCACATAGCTTGAACCACATTCCACCAAGCCCTGGCCGGACCTTCAAATTGAAAAATGGCAAAGTGCACTTGTCTATCCTCCGCATAGTTCAAAGCGGCAAAGATATTGATCATGGTCTCTAACCATCTCTCGGCTCCCTCAGGGTCCGGTCCTCCCAGGAACTTAGGAGGAGAGAACTTTTGGAATCGCTCTAGGGTCCTATCTTGCCCCATATCATTTCCCTAGGTTGATTCACAGGGACTTGACCCCTATTGCTCCACCAGCCGAGCGAGAATATTGGTCCATTTGTTGATCGCAGTTGCACCTGATCTCCCCCTACAAGCCAGGGGTCCAGGTTGTGTGCCTCAATCATTGCCTCTCTCTCCTCTCTCGATTCTTGCAACCGGTTCCCTGTGCTTGTTCTACCCCACCGGCTACGACTAAGGCAACCCCCGCGTCCTCGATTAGTTCCCCTGGCTTGACTTTTCTAACCACTCCATGTTTACCGGTTAATCAACTCATAGCAATATAGCCCAACTAATCAATGATGAATATAGCCACTAAATAACTATATAAAATATAAACAGAATAATAATACAGGCTCAAATTAAACCCTTTCCAAATCATAAAACAGGGGGTAATGCAACATATTCAAGTTCAAAACTCAAAGCAACGTGAATAATAAGGATCCCTAATCCGACGAAATAACTTTAATATATTTCAAGTTCAGACTATTCGCATCCCGTGCCTTTGCTTTCGCCATACCAAACTTATCCTAATTTTACCCGCGAGAATCTCAACTTATCGGTAAGGTATCACTCTTTTGGTACTCGGGGACAAGAAAATCCGAAAATATGATAATTCACACTTCAAGCTGGCCAGGCTCAAGAGCAAATCATCGCCGTATTAGAGATTCTACCCAAACATACAATATCTAAGGTCCCCCACAAAGCAATCGTTCCACAACACTTAACAAGTCCAATCCCCACAGTCCGAAACGCATCTCCCGGCAACGAAGCTAATAGGAGTCTGATACCATCTGTGACGGCCCCACCTCCCCCTGGGTGTATCCCCTAGGGTTTAGCAGACCGCCTGCCCAGCTCTCGCCAGAACTTGCAACTCACTCGCATCACATTAAAATATAGGTGTAATCTCAATAATAAACGAAATAACGTTCCCAAGTTTGGAAACATACGAATACATCATTTCTATTTCAATCATCCATACAGTCCCAAATACATCAAAAGAGTTTAAGGTTCTCAGTAATTCCAACCCTAATCGAGCGACTAGTGCGAGTACAATTACAAAATTCAAAACAACTAGACTACGCTAGTCTGTACACGTCTCACGCCTCGCTCGTACCCCTGTAAGGAAAACAAATGGCGTGGTATGAGCTAAAAGCCCAGTGAGGTTCCAAATAGCAAATTGACCATTATTTATAAGTACAAGTTTTCGATATAGTAAAGTAACGAGCATGAAGAGTTCATAAAAGTGAGCAATAACACTTCAAGTAGCAATCTCAAAATGAGCCTGTGAAAACCCGAAAAAATTTTATATTGTTTTCTAGACATTATTTATTTTCTTGTTATAAATTTATACTTTTCTTCAATATATTAATTTTCTATATATTTTTATAAGTGAATATAGTTTTCAAATCATTTTCTTGATATAAGTTAGTGTACGTTAAATTTGAAGTGTAGTTTGACGTGGGACCCACTAGTGCGGTAAGTTCGATAAAATTCGACCAATTAGGTTAAGTTTTGTATATCGGGTTTAATTTATCAGGTGTTACGAGATAATTAGAGGCTACCAAATAGATGAGAGTTGGAGAGACAAAAGGATAACTATGCATTAATAAGGGTGACAAGTGTCACCTTGTGATGGCATCTTAAGTTTTGACCACTATTCATAACTTTACCATTTAATCAAAATTGGCCAAAAAATCATCTTCATTTCTTTCCCTCTTGGCCGAACTACTCTAGGGAGAAAAGGAAAAAAATCTTCAACTTTCTTCATCTCAAACCTTGCTCAAGCTTGCAATCCAACCGATTAAACTTGCAATTTCTCCATAAAAATCCTTCTCTTAGTAGTAGTAAGGTTGTTGGTGAAGTGGTTTGGAAGAAAGAGGTGTGTAGTTGCTTCCTTTCTTGCATTTCAAGGTGAGTAGCTAGGGAATTCTTTCTTTGGTCTTGATAATGTCAAATTCATGACTTGTGGTGGTTATAAGTGTGATTTTGTGAAAGATTTCATGACTTTTAGTTGAGATTGGTGACTTTTATATTTATTCTTGAAATTTTCTGTTTTCATATGTTTATTATTGTGTGGCCATGGGTGATGGTTTGGGATAATATAGAATGAAGCTAGGGTGCGTAAATTGTGGCTATTTACGAAAAATGTCCGCTTTGAAAGGAAATTTCGGAATTAGGGTTTCAATTAACCCCATTCTTCCTGGTACTGTTGCTCCTAGTTAGAAGCCAAATTAGCCTTGGGTTAAAACATGAAAGTTGTAGAGAATAATGTTTTATAGTTTCCTGAAAACTTTCAACTCAATCGGAGCAACGTAACCTGTGAAAAGACCGAAATACCCCTGCTGCCCTGTTTCTATCCGAACATGCTAATCAGCTTTTGTAATTGGTTGTTTTGACCAGGAATACTACTGATTTGGTTGTCGACATCTTTTTAAGACTTATAGCCTTGTATCTTAGCTTTCAAATGGTTTTGGAATCACTTGAATTGGAGTTGTATGTGCTGAGATATGATTGAATGAATCAGGACTGCTAGTTGAACTGTGAACTGAAAAATCTGTGGTTGTTTTGGTAAATATCACCTAGATACATTGCAAACTGGACTGAGTAGCCTTCTTCAACATTGTATCCCTTTATCTTAGCTTCGAAACGGTGTAAATTTCACCTCAATCCGACTAGTGTCGCTTCAGTTGTGTTAGTTTCGCTAAGCAACAGCAAATCTGCCTTTTGTTTTCCAACCTAAACGTCATTTCCGCACATGTCCTAGCTTGATTTGGTAATCATATGACATTGAGCCTATTAAGTGGCTATTTATGTTGTGTGTAATGTTGGGATTGATTGAGGAAAACAATGAAGCCATAAATGGCTGGGAAATAGGTAAATACAAAGGGCGTGCTGCCCAAATTTTCGCTAGAGGGCTAAGTTTCTATTTGAACTTGTATATTTTTCGTTTGCCAAATACTATGACCATTTTTCTATCTTAAAACATGATCCTTCTTCAATTGGAAACTCCAAATGTTTACTTACTCTTACCCAAATAAAGAGGAGTGGTTAAGGGTTTTCTTGGGTATTTTGACCTCTTTTTTTTCATGAATTTCATTAAGACCTTTAGTGTATAATATCTACTTGAATATGAGATGATTTTGAACCATATAAATGATTCCGAAAATAGTATTTCTTAGCCTATCTAGTTGGATTCCGACTTGTCTTTAGTTTGGTTTTACGTTTGGTCTACGAAACCCTAATTATTCTTGTCCACGGGTCCAAATGTTCTCGTTTCACTTTAAAGTCTTTTTATACGTTCTACTCATCAATTGTTGAGTTTCTTTGATTTCACCTAATTGTTTGTGCTAGATGAGCTGTAATATTCTTTCTCGTTTAATCTTAGGTTTTCTCGGTGACTAAGGATAATATCCGGAAGAATATTTTGCACGTTGTTTTGCGTACATAGGTGAGTGTTCCTTGTTTGTTATATTCTCCTTGACTTCATGACTTGTTGTTATTGTTTGATAATGTGTTAAGTGTTTCCAATGATTTCCAAAACGAATTTTCTAGGCGAGCGTGTACTTTATCGCGCTCGACCTAAATGAAACGTGAAATTTTCAACGATTTAATGATTGATACATTAGTTGTGCATGATGTAAGCCTTTTGGCTGAACTGGGCCCTGCCCTTCGTTACCGATCGACTCGAGCTAGAAGCGAACTCGGTCGGGCGATATGGTGACCCTGGGTGTGAACGTTGGTATACTCGAGTATTACCTTGTAAGTTGGTGGAGCCTGGCCAACGTCCAGGAGGGAGTGAATGAAATGAACGATCGAACGAGGGGTTTACTTACAAAAATGCATTTACAAATGATTGGAGGAATAAGGGGAATGACAGGAGAACGAACGAACGAACGAACGAACAAATGGCTCCCTGTGAGCCCGTATCCTTTTAATGTATGTGTTATTATCGCTTTCCATTGTAAATGTTTCTTGAATTATTGATTATCGATGGTTAATGTATTGGCTTTGTTGTTGAATATGTGTTCGGAACCTCACTGAGCTTTTAGCTCACCCCTTTAGTTTGTTTTCCTTAACAGGGAAAGGCGAGCAAGGACGTGAGCTCGATATAGACTAGCCAGTATAGTTCTTTTGTTTCTTTTGTTTTGGTTCTCGCCTTAGTGCTTGGCACGGGCTGGACGTATGAAGGATTGAGAACCTTTGTATATTCGATGTTGATACTCCCTTTTGGGATAGCAATGTATATAAATTCCGCTTTAAGTTTTGGATCATTGTCCTATTTATTCTTGTGGTTTTATTCCGATTTTAATTGAGGAATGTAGTGAACGACTGAGTCCGGGCGAGAGCTGGGCAGGCGGTCCGCCGAACCCTCTGGTTTGCCTTAGGGGGAGGTGGGGCTGTCACAGAAAGCCAGTGTAAAATTTTCAGAAGGAAACAATTAATCCAATAAACAATAATCATTCCAACAGATAAGAATACGGATGGCTCTCAGGAGCCAAAACTTCCCATTTCATTTCATCAGGAGCTTGATCATGTAATAGTGACACTCCGTTCAACTTTCAAGTAAAGAAACCATCAATAGAGCACCAACTTACACTATCTCCGTCCACCATTCACACCCCCTACTGGGGCCCAAATTTCCTCAATAAACACGGGTGGTAATACTCGAGTATACCGATTAGTCGAGGAGATATCACTCCACTCGACAAAACAAGAGACCCAGGGTTCGTTACCCAATCGACCAAGCCCTTGCCGACTCGACTCGAGTAACTTGCCGCAGGGTTTCTGGAATTCCAGGAAGTGCGCACCTCATAACAAGTATGTCAAGTCAATTGCAACAATAAACAAGTATATGTCACGTAAGGGCAAGTGCGATAAAGTACACTCTCGCCCTAACAATTCACGTATACAACATGTAATCACATTGGTCACGTATCAAATACAAGTATCAAGTTCAATTCGGTATTTGAAAGCACTCACCAAAATGAAGTGCCCCTAGTAATCACGTCTGGGTTATACTCCGGGT
This sequence comes from Coffea eugenioides, assembly GCF_003713205.1. Lineage (NCBI taxonomy): Eukaryota > Viridiplantae > Streptophyta > Magnoliopsida > Gentianales > Rubiaceae > Coffea > Coffea eugenioides. The sequence continues at coordinate 24,603,262 of NC_040038.1, forward strand.
TCGGAGTCCAAATCTGCGATAAAATTTTGTTTCAGAACTTTAAAAAATCAACTAAGGTTCGAAACGTAGACGTTTCGTTCAATAAGAATCAAGACATGGAAATTCACTTGGAGAATATTCGTGAAACGGTTGCTCGCTTTTCAAACTGAAAAATTTTGTAAGATGTATACTTGGAAATAACTTTTGAGTCGAAAGTACAAGGAAAATGGATTTATAGTGATTATTACCGCTTTTCCTAAGGGTACAAGTTCGGTTAGGTTCTAACGTATAACCCTCGATAACCAAAGTAGCAAAAGTCCTAGATGGTTCAAGTGATATTCATTTATCAACTTTACCCAAGTCGCAAGTGTAATTCTCTAGTCCTCGAGCGTAAATTTGGGCAGCATGCCCTTTGTATTTTCCTATTTCCAGCCATTTATGGCTTCATTATTTTCCTCATTCAAACCCAAAGGTACACACACAACAATCTAATTTCAATAGCCGTTCAATAGGCTCAAGACAATACAAGGACAAAATCAAGCTAACAACAAGTGCGGAAATGAAGTTTAACAAGAGACAGATTTGATAGAGTTTTGCGTAACGGACACAACCTAAGCTACGCTTATCGGATTAGGGTGAAACTTATACCATTTCGAAGCTAAGACGAGAGCCTACAACTTTCATGAAGATCACTTGGTCAAATTTCCAGTGTAACCTAGTCAAATTCCCAATTCACAGAACCAACTTCCAACTAACCGGCTAGTTAACCGTACTACATTTAAATGGCCATATCGCAGGCTACCAAAGTCCGTTTAAGGCGTTATTTGAGGCGTTGAAAAGCTAAGACAGAGTACTAAAACTTTCATGTTTTGGAAAATGGCTAAATCTGTACAGATCATAGTGAATAGACACGGTCAACTAGATGAACTGTCTAAAACGGATCACTGGATGCGTCCTAGGGCAGTGAGGGTATTTTGGTCTTTTCACAGTCTACGTTGCTCTGATTGTGCTGAAATTTTTTAGACATCTATAAAATATCATTCTCTACAACTTTCATTTTTTGTACCAAGTCTAATTCGGCCTCTAACATAGGGCACTGAAACCGGACAGAACTGAAGCATAAAATTCCAGAAATCTGGAATTTTGGGATTTCAAGGGCAATCTCTTCATTTTCTTGATTCAATCACTACCACAACCTCTGATACAAGCTTATATACATCATATACCACTCCTACAATAAGTATAAGAAGGAAATCAGTCAAACCCTAGCTTACATACATCACCCCAAAATCATCACAACAACTTGTATAGCTACTAATCTAACCAAAACATGAGTTATATAACAACTTAAACAAAAATGAAAAAACCAAAGCCATGGGTCAGACCTTATACCTCAACGAAAAGGGCTTGCAAGAGTAATACTTCACCTCCTCTTGAAATTTTTGGTTCCCTTAGCTTCCCAAGTTCACAACTCACAAGTTAATCGGTTTAGAATCTTGTTTCCTTCACTCAAATGGTGCAAATCAAGATGAAAGAAGGTTGTTTCTCTTGCTCTCTCTTTCTCTCTCTCTTGTCTCGGCCAAACCAGAAAAAAAAAATGAGGAAGAATGAGCTAATTTGCAAGATAAGAAGGTAAGAAAATTAAGTTTAGTCAAAGCCACAAATTGCCAACACTTGGCACTACCAAAACCATCCAAAATTTTTTTTTCTTTCCTTGCATTTTGAGTCCAATTTTTCGGCCAAGAGGATAGCTATGAGGGGGGATATTTTCCACCAATATCAAGGTTATGTGCTGGTAAGGAAATGGTAGTCAAGTGGGGTGTTCAATCGGTAGTGCACGGTACACGTCGGTTCGCACCGTTTTTCCTTAAATCACACATACTAGAGTTTTTACTTCCTATTCACTAACTTTTTATCATTGCTTCTAATCACATATTATTTCTCACCTAAAAGTCACTCTTAAGCACCAAATTTGATCCTTACTCCATACCGGATAATTACACTACGGATACACGAAAAATCCTATTTCACTTCGAATTGAAATCGGAAAGGAAAACCCTAATTTCCTATGATCATTGGCACTTTTCTAGGGTGATTGAGTAGTAGGATAGTATAGAATAATAATTGCCAAATAATTTTCAAATAAAAGGGAATTTTCAAGAAATATATAAGGAATTTACAATTCCTCACACTCTCTCCCCCTTCAGAGAATTTCGACCTCGAAATTCATACCTTTCGTCGTGAACAGGTCGGGATATTTCTCTTGCATGTCCTTTTCTAGTTCCCAGGTTGCTTCTTCCACTTCATGATGCTTCCATAGAACCTTTACTAATGGAATCTGCTTGTTTCTCAGGTCCTTCACCTTCCGATCCAATATTTGAATGGGTCGTTCTTCATAGGTTAAGGACTCGTCGAGTTCAACATCTTCTGGTGGCAAAATGTGAGTCGGATCCGGATGGTATTTCTTAAGTAAAGAAACATGGAAAACGTCATGGATCCGAGACAAACTAGCTGGTAATTCAAGTCGATAAGCCACCATTCCTATTCGTTGGAGTATATTGAAAGGTCCTATGTGACAGCCCCACCTTCCCCTAAGGCGTACCAAAGGGGTCAGCGAACTGCCTGCCCAGCTCTCGCCAGGACTACTAAAACAGTCAAACACTAACTCAAGGCGTTCGGGATCTACTAGCGCGCTTAACCAAGCTAACAATCAAGAAACGGAAAAAAAAAGTTAAAACATAACGTGAATAGTGACTACCACGTCACAATCCGTCAGGACCCAATCGAATACAAGTAACTTTTTACAACCCCTGAAAGGAAATATATACAAGCCAAATAGAATACATTGAACATGAGTACACACACACTGTTACAAACCACATTCGTGTTTACAAGCCAAAAGGAAGCATGTAAATCCAAGTACAATTAGGTTCCAACTATTGAGGAGCTATACAAAATCTCTCAATTAGCTCTACTCAACTCATTCTTCAAAATCAAAAGTCCACAAGGTAATTCCCTGTAAGGAAAACAAAATTTAACGGAGTGAGCTTTCGCCCAATGAGGTACCATCACGTATATATACCAAGAACACATAAACACAGGAATATTCGATCCAAATACGTACGTCAAGTAAGCAAAAGCAAAACACCCAAGCATAAGGAATAAAAGGATATGGATGGCTCTCAAGAGCCCTTTTCCTCTTTTGCCATACTTGATCTCATCTCATTGACCCTCCGTCAATGTACACTAGGTAATCATGACCGTAGACTCCTCTTTACTCCAATTATCCGTCCACCTCACTTTCCCCTTACCGGGCCCGAACACCACACAGTACAGAATTGGTATTACTCGAGTATACCGGAATTAAGGGTCTCATACCCAAAGATTCCCAAATACAGTCCCCATGGCTTGTCAAATGTCCCCGACCAAGTCCTTACTGGCTCGAGTCCATTGACTTCCAATGAGGTAGAGTTCAACGTGAACAGTACAGATCCAGAGTTACAGTAAAGGTCGGCATCCAAGCGACACCAAATCAAGTACAGTCAAGAGTGTTCAAGTGATATAATAAACAAACAAGTAGACCAGAGAGTACGAGAGTGGTAAAGTACACCCTCACCTCCTCTAGTCCAAACAATAATCAAAACTAGTCCAAGTCACAGAATTCAAGTACAAAAAAACCACGGTATAACAAACATGTGAGTAGTACACTCACCAAGTCAAATAAAGAAATGTCACAAGTTTTCGCCCGACGTGAGCCTCGGATCACCGGCATGTCCTATAATAATCAAGAAAGTACAATTAAGACCCAAACACGAGTCGAATACCTTTTAATAGGAACTATTAAGGTAAGACTCAAATATAGCTTGGAAATAAACAAAAACATAACATTTAGGGTTAAAAGTAGGAACAACCCCCAAAACCGTTCATTTCCATTCCATCTCAACCCAACTCACAAGAATCTAATACCCTAGACACTTGGACAGCATTTCCCCTAAAATTTCAGCTTTTCCAACCTACAAGACAACCAATAAAAGCCATCCAATACAACCACAAGCACCCAAACAATATATAAGCCATTCAATATGCGTCATTAGGGTCACAATACCCTTCAATTATAGCCAATTAGAAGTTCAACAATCAACTATAGAAAACCCCCAATTTGAAACCCTAAATCTGAAATTTTCCGCACAAGCGGAAATTTTCCGCAATTAACCACAATTAACGCACAAGAGAGCTATTTAATACCATTTAGAACCACCAATTCAAGCTCAATCATAGCCATCATAGGAAAACAGAAAAATTCCAGAAAAAATCAGAAAATTAGGAAACTTCACTCCAATCCACCGAATCTTCCGTAAAATCGCATAAATAGCTACTATAAGGCACCAATTGGCCAAAATTAATAACAAAAGATGAGTTCCAAGCAATATACCTTAGTTCTTCAAGAAAGGTTGTAGCTTAAGAGATTTTCTTGCAAAACAACACCACCAAGCTCTTCAAACACTCCTAGGAAGATGATTTTATGGACTAATTTGGGAATTAATCGGTTAGTTTTCAAGATTTGGCAAGGATTTGTAGATGAAAGTTGAAGACTTCTTTCCTTTGCTTCCAATGGAGTTTCGGCCAAGAGAGGTAGAAGATGAAGACTATTTGAGTCAAATTTGGACTTTTAATAATGTAAGAAGAAAGTTAGGCAAAGTTAGGCAAGCTTGGTCCAACCAAAAGTGGACACTTGGCGCTTTATTTTGCTAGAGCTATCTTCTTGTCCCTCATGGCTAATCCATCGAGGCAACCTCCAATTATCTCCTAATACCTAGTAACAAAAATCCCTTTACGCAAAATTTAACCTAATTGGTCAAATTTCTCTCACTTAATGCACTAGCGGGTCCCACGACCAAAAGACGTTCCAAAATTCTCACGAACTACCTTATACTAGAAAAATGATTTAAAAGTTATATTTACTGATAAAATGTTGATAAAGTAATATAATAAAGAAAATAAAAGAAAACCGGTGCATAGGAACAAAATAATAAATAAATAATTTTTTTTTTCTGGGTTCTCACATCCTATGTACCGTGGTTGCAACTTTTTCCCTTTTCCTGCTCTAATCTTTCCTTTCAACGGGATAATTCGAAGAAACACCTTATCTCCTATCTCGAACTCCAAATCCTTCCTCCGATGATCGGCATAACTTTTCTGTCAGCTTTGGGCTGTTTGAAGTCTTTGGCGGATCACCTTTACCCGTTCGTAGGCTTCCTCAACCCATGGTATTGTAGCTGGATCTATAATCTTTTTCTCTCCTACTTTATCCCAATGGATTGGGGATCGACATCGTCGTCCATACAAAGCTTCATATGGGGCCATTTGAATAGAGGAATGATAACTATTGTTATAAGCAAATTCAACCAAGGTTAAGTATCGACTCCAACTTCCTCCAAAGTCCACAATACAGGCTCTCAGCATATCCTCAAGAGTTTGAATGGTTCTCTCAGATTGTCCATCAGTTTGCGGGTGATATGCTGTACTATAATTCAACTTAGTTCCTAGAGCCTCTTGCAATTTCTGCCAGAATCGGGATACAAACCTAGGGTCTCTATCTGATATAATGCTTACTGGTACCCCGTGTAGTTTTACCACTTCATCCATATAAAGTTTGGCAAGTTTCTCCAAAGAATATTTCTTATTTACTGGCAGGAAATGTACGGTCTTAGTTAATCGATCCACTATTACCCAAATCGCATCATGCCCCTTTTGTGTTCGTGGCAACCTTGATACAAAATCCATTGTTATGGGCTCCCATTTCCATTCAAGGATCTCTAAAGACTGTAACAGACCTGACGGTTTTTGATGCTCAGCTTTCACTTGTTGGCACGTAAGACACCTTTGTACAAACTGGGCAATCTCCGCCTTCATATTCTCCCACCAATGCAGACTTTTGAGATCTTGGTACATCTTATTATTCCCTGGGTGCACCGTGTACCTAGAGCGGTGTGATTCCTCCAAAATCTCCCTCTTTAACTCCTCCTCCCTAGGTACAACGACACGATTTCGAAACTTTAAGATTCCATCAGGACTTAGGTTAAAGTTAGGCAACTCCTCTTTCTTCACTTTTTCCATCCACTTTTGCACCATTGGGTCCTTCACTTGGCCCTCTTTAATCCGATCCAACAGTGTCGACTTCACCTCAATATTTCCAAAAATCACCTTCTTTGGTTCCAGACGAGGTTTCCACTCACCTACATCTTCCAACAAGCTCCACTCTCTCTGTGACAGCCCCACCTTACCCTAAGGCGAACCAAAGGGTTTGGCGGACCGCCTGCCCAGCTCTCGCCAGGACTACGGAGTCAAATCACACAAATCCCATATTACACGAGATAGGACCCAAAAGAATTGAATGATTGAAAACCGCCAAGCTTAACAGTAACTTACCAAAATCACATGGAAAAAAAACATTTTCATATATACATGTCGCTGGGTTTACAATTCAGATGGAACCAGTGAAACGAAGTACATTTAGAGTTTGCTTCCCCTCGAGGAGCTATACAAAAGAACAAAAGATTATCTAACTAGCTCAACTCGCTTTTCAAAATCATGATTTCCAAAAGAGGTTCCTGTAAGGAAAACAAAAGGAACAGAAAGGGGTGAGCTTGCGCTCAATGAGGTACCAGACATATAGCAGAAAAATCATGGCATTTCACATTTAACAAATCAGATACACATGCTAGATGTAAAGCAAAGTAACTAATGATTCACATAGGAAGGATACAGGTGGCTCTCAGGAGCCAAATTCCCATTTGCGTCACCGAAGCTTGATCGAAGTTGACACTCCGCCAACGTATATAGAACCAACGTCCGTAGACCCCTCTTTACACCGAATCCCGTTCACCAAACACCCCTTTACCGGGCCCGCTCACCGCAAACGAACAGAAATGGTAATACTCGAGTATACCCGGAATCAAGGGTCTCAATACCCAAAATCACCGAACAGACTACCGTGGTTCGTTATCTAATCGTCCAGGCCCTTGCCGGCCCGACTCGAATAACTTAGCCACAGGATTGAGCTCATAGGTCATAGAAATCCGAACAGATGCAGACACAGATAACAGATTCAAATTTTGCATGGTAAATTGGCATATGAACAGACAAGAGAACGAGTGTGATAAAGTACACTCTCGTCTCAAACAAATTAAACAGATTGCAGAGCAGAAATCAAGTTAAACAGCAATGGAGGGAGTGGTACACTCACCTGCTCAACTTCAAAAGTTTTCACTTCAGATTGGCCTTAATCGCCAAGAAACCCTAAAATAATCAAAATAAACCAATTGAAGGTTTCATATCCAAATCGAGCAAACGGAATGCACAAGTGAGGCTCGACTACACGTCGTATGCCTTGCCAAATAAATACTAATGCAAGGGTGCAAAAACATGATTTTCTTGGAAACAAAAAGGTAACATGAAGACTTAGGCGCAAACAGCCCAAAAGCCTTTCATTTCTACCAAAAGGCAAATCCAACTTAAAGGAACCAAACGGCCTAGAAAATCGGGCAGCACTTCCCCTAAATTTCTTACTTTTCCAGCCCTTAAGGCTTCACTATTACCTCAAATCAGTCCCAACATCTCACACAAAAGTCATCTCATTTCCCAAAAGCCGTTCACTAGGCTCAAAGTAGTACAAGTACAAAAGTTAGCTAGGAAATGATCGGAATGAAAACAAGCCTTAAAACTATTCAATAAGATTCGTTTACAAGTCATAAACCAAGGCCAAGTATTACCAAAATAAGGTTCCATAAGAATATATAAGCATTAAAGGAAACCAGAAAAATCCGGAAATGGAAATAAGCTTTAACCCAAGAAAACAGTTTTTGACGTCACTTTACGGTTTTGGCACCAAAGGCACTACGATTGTCGGATGAGGGTGAAAGACCCACCATTTAGAAGCTAAAAGACAGGGCTACAACATCACAGAAGGTCACTCAGCCCAGTTTTGAGTACAAACAGGTCAAAAATGCAAGATACTTCATCAACAACGTAAAACAGATTCATCAAAATGCATTCTAGCGGAAAGATCATAACTCAGGCTCTACAAGTCCAAATCTAGAAATTCCAAAACCATTTGAAAGCTAAGAAACAGGGATAGATTTCATCAGAAGACCTCAACAACTAATTCGGAAGCAATTCCAGCAAAAACAACCAATTACAGTCGCAAATCCCAATTTCGGGTAAACCAGAACAGCAATAGTAATTTCAACTTTTCTCACTCTACACAACTCCGATTGACCTGAAATTTTGTAGGCACCTCTAAAATGTCATTCCCTACAACTTTCATGTTTTGATATAAGGCCAATTAGGCCTATATCTAGGACCTAAAAATTCGGACAGAATGTTCATCACAAAACCCTTACTTTTCAATTTTTGGTCCAAAACAAAAATTGATTGCAATTAATCACTTTTTCCACCTCATAGAGCCCTTAAACATCATTTCCAATCATCATACATGACCACACAATCATGTCCATATTAAAACAGAAAAATCCCCAAAAATTATAAAAGTTCATCAATTCAACCAAAAATCACAATATAATCCATAAAGTGGCACCTTATACCACCACTAAGCATGATTTAAGCATCAATTAAAGGAGGAGGGTGGTTCTTCACAACTTACCTTTAAAAAAAGAGAGAGAGAGCTATGGGTCACCTTAACTTTCCAAACAACTTCACACACCAACTCACAATCACTACTTGAAGAGGTTTTATGGAAGGAATTCAAGATTAAACGGTTAGTTTGTGAGATTGGACAAGATTGGAGCAAGAAACTTGGAAGCTTTTCTTTCTTTTCTTGTAAGACGAGGTTCGGCCAAGCTTGAAGGAAAAATGGAAGATTTTTGGTCAATTTTGATATTAATTTGGTAAAGGCATGAATAGTGGTCAAATGGCAAGACTAACTCTTATGGTGACACTTGTCACCTTTTATTAATGCAAGTCTATCACTTTGTTCCCTCTCACATCAATCCAAATAGCTTCCTCTAATTATCTCTTAACACCCGATAAAATAATTCCAGTATTCAAAACTTAATCTAGTTGGCCGAATTTTTCCGAACTTTTCGCACTAGTGGGTCCCATGTCCGATATACGCTCTTAATTTCTCAAAATCTATTCGATAGTAGAAAAATCATCTAAAAACTATATTTACTCGTAAAATTTATCTAGAAAATTTTCCGGATACAGAAATTGCAGAAAACAAGCCATTGAAAACAAGAAAACCGAGAAATATAATAAAACCTAGAAAATGGAAAAATTACGGGTTCTCACACTCTCACCATGGAACTTGCTAGGTGAGCCTTTCGGCTTAAAGCATATGCTACAACGTTGGCCTTTCCGGGATGATAGTTAATCGTACAATCATAATCTTCTAAGAACTCCACCCAACAACGTTGTCTTAGATTTAGCTCCTTCTGAGAAAACAGATACTTAAGGCTCTTGTGATCCGTATATACCTCGAAAGTCACACCGTATAGATAATGTCGCCATTTTTTCAAGGCAAACACAACAGCTGCAAGCTCCAAGTCATGGGTTGGATAGTTCTGCTCATGAGGTTTTAACTTTTGAGACGCATAGGCAATCACATTCCTATTTTGCATCAACACGCACCCTAGCCCCTCTCTCGAAGCATTGGTGTAAACTGTGTAACTATCGTTCCCATTGGATAAAGCTAAAACTGGAGCCATAGTCAATTGCTTCTTAAGTTCTTGGAAACTACTCTCACACTTAACATCCCAGATGTACTTTACTTGTTTCTTTGTCAAGTTAGTTAAGGGTCCCGCAATTCTTGAGAAGTTCCTTATAAATCGGCGGTAGTACCCTGCTAAACTTAGAAAACTTCGCACCTCTGTGGGATTCTCTGGTCGCTTCCATTTGGCTACAGCTTCCACTTTCGCCGGGTCCACAGCAAGCCCATCTTTTGAAATTATATGACCTAGGAACGCCACTTTTTCCAGCCAAAATTCACACTTACTGAACTTAGCGAACAATTGGTGCTCTCTTAGGGTTTGCAGCACTATTCGCAAGTGTTGTTCATGCTCCTCCCTTGACTTCGAATATACTAGGATATCATCAATAAACACCACTACAAACCTATCCAAGTAAGGTTTAAACACTCGATGCTTTAAATCCATGAACGCTGCTGGGGCATTGGTTAAGCCAAAAGGCATTACCGCAAACTCAAAATGGCCATATCGAGTGTTAAACGCCGTTTTTGGCACATCCTCCTTTCTAATTCTCAACTGATAGTACCCTTGTCGAAGATCCAATTTAGAAAACACCATAGCCCCTTGTAACTGATCAAACAACTCATCGATGTGGGGCAAAGGATATTTATTCTTAACAGTTACTACATTCAGTCCTCGATAATCAATGCATAACCTTAAACTCCCGTCCTTCTTTTTAACAAATAGCACTGGAGCTCCCCATGGTGACTCGCTCTCATGTATGAACCCCCGTTCTAGCAAGTCCTGCAATTGCACTTTTAACTCCTTAAGCTCAGCAAGTGCCATTCGATAAGGGGTTTTAGAAATGGGAGTAGTTTCGGGTACTAGATCAACCTTAAATTCAATCTCCCTTTCAGGTGGCAATGACCCCAACTCCTCCGAAAATACGTCCGGATATTCTCGAATTACCGGCATGTCCTCCAACTTAATCTTCTCTCCCGGAGTGTTAATTAGAAAAGCTAGATAACCGTGCGCCCCACGACTAAGCAATTTCCTAGCCCTTATTCCCGAAATGAGCGCAGATGAGGCTAACATACCCCTCACATCTAACTTCAAAGTTGCCTCACCTGGTATGAAAAACTCTACCACCTTCATCCTACAATCTACCCGAGCATGGTAATGAGCTAGCCAATCCATACCTAGAATGACATCGTACCCCTTAATGGCTAGACTAATGAGATCGACTACTAATTTCCGTTCGCCAACCCAAATATCACAATTTCTGTACACCTCATTTGCAAGTAAAATTTGATTACTCGTAGGTGTTCTTACTTCTAAGTCATAAGGTAGACTTTCAACTTTCATGTCAATTCCAGGCATAAATGTAGGGTTAACAAAAGAATGAGTGGCACCGGGGTCTATCAAAATTTTGGCTAACCGGTGAAAAACAGGAATCGTACCTTCCACTACCTCCGTTGGTTCAGGCACGGATTATTGGTCCAGCGAATACACTCTGGCCGGTACCCTCGACCTGGTCCCTCCGACATTGGTCGGCTTTGGGTTTGACCTGGCAATCGATTGAGTATCACTGATCAACGGGCAGTTGACTATTTGGTGCTCCGTACTTCCACACCTTAGACACTTCCGAGTCTTTCTCCAACATTCATCCTCTGTATGGTTCGATTTCCCACAATATCCGCACGTTACTCGGGGAGTGGAGGTTTGGCCTCCCTGCGGAATGCCTCTACCTTGTCCCCTACCACTTTGGCCTCCCCTCTGGGCACCTCCTCTCTGAGCACCTCCCCTAAATGCACTCGAAAACCGTCCACCTCCAGCCCCACAACCGGATTTAGCAGGTGGCGTGTTCCGATCACTCCGCACTGACCCTTGGGCTCCACTAGGTACCCCTTTCCGTTTTGCGTGGAAATTTCTCACTTGCGCCCTAGCAGTCTCTATCCTTTGGGCCTTCTCCAGAACCTCCGTAAACGTATTAATCTGAGCTGCCGCCAAGGCCTCTTGTATCTTCACATTGAGTCCTTGCACAAATCTCCGTACTCTTCTTTGCTTCGTAGCTATCAGTTCAGGAGCAAATTTTGATAATTTCGTAAACTGAGTCTCATACTCAGCTACACTAGAAGTTTCCTGCCGGAGCTTAATAAAATCGTCCTCTCTCTTCTCCTGGACGAGAGGTGGAAGGTATTTCTCGTTAAATTCCCACACAAAGTTTAATCATATCCATGCAGTTCCCTCTCTCTCCTATTTGGCCCTGATTACATTCCACCAGGCCCTGGCTGGACCTTCGAACTAGAAAACAGCGAATTGTACTTGCCTATCCTCTGTATAGTTTAAAGCGGCAAAGATGTTGATCATGGCCTCTAGCCATTTCTCGGCTCCTTCCGGGTCTGGTCCTCCCAAGAATTTAGGTGGGGAGAACTTCTGGAATCTCTCTAAGGCCCTATCTTGCCCCATATCGGGGTCCCTAGGTTGATTTACAGGGGTTTGACCCTGTTGTTCCACTAGACGGGCCAAAATATTAGTCATTTGTTGGATTGGGGTTGCCACTTGATCTTCCCCTACAGCCTGGGGTTCAGGTTGTGGCTCAATCGTTGCCTCTCTCTCCTCTCTCGGTTCTTGCACCGGCTCCTGTACTTGTCTACCCCCACGGCCCCGACTAGGACCGCGTCCTCGGTTAGTTCCCCTGGCTTGACTTTTTCTACCCTCCATGTTTTGGATTTAACCAACTATAGACATATAAACAAAGTAAGGTATGGCTCGTATCGTACGTTGCGAAAAGATAAATAGAGGCAATAAAACACATAATAAACAAGTACTTTATATACATAGCAAACAAGTCACATATACATGCCACCCTAGATAAGTCAAAGGCTATACTAGCCAAGGAACATAGAACAAAAGAAACCCTATTTACATCCACCGTGACACGTCAAAGTCAAAAACAAAAGAAAACGTGTCGTCCAACTATGTTCCTAACTACCCCACAAAAGTTTCCTCAACCCTCGATCCTAACAAGTCGTCTGGCTAGACGTCGACCCAACAGACTCCGAGGATGCGCTCGACTCCTCCTCCGGATCCTCCTCAGGAACATCAGGGACTACTGGCACTGGACCAAGTCCTGAATCACATCATCCACCAGTGCCTCTTATTCGGTCAAGATATGGCCGGTCCGGTCTCTGATGTCCTCAACCACTCGCATGAGGCGTCCAATCGCCGCCTGAGCCTGCTCGCGGAAGGCATCAGTCCACTGCTGCTCCTCCAAAATCAAGGCCTCCAACTCTCGGATCCGAGCTCCCTGGTCTCGGAGAGTAGCCTGGAGACGCTCTATCTCTGAATAGCACCTACGATTGGCGCTACCCAATCGTCTCCGCTCGTCGTCCACTGCAAGCACTACCCGATCAGGCTAGGAGTAGGTCTTCCAGCAGTCGCAGCGTCGGATCTTGCGCGCTGGAGACCACCGCTGCACTGGCCCACTGGGGCTCTCCTGATACGTGATCACGCGACAGACGGGTCCCTCCAGATGTCATTCGTCAATAGGAGCGTCAGTAGGTATGTCAGTAGGTACGGGCTGAGACGGCCCAGCACTCCCAGATGCATCAGTACCCTCCATCACCTAGGTTTGCAAATAACATTACAAAGTAAGTACAGGAGACGTAGAAAACAAGGCTAAAGACTAAGCTCAAGAATAAAACCCTAGCCTATCGTGTCAAGCACTCAATCTATCCTGATCAATTCACCCCTAAGCTCTGATACCACCTGTGATGACCCCACCTTCCCCTAAGGCATACCAAAGGGTTCGGCGGACCTCCTGCCCAACTCTCGCCAGGACTCACTCACTCGTATCGCGTGCATACATCCGAGGACCATAAATAACATCGCAATTCAAGCTTATAATTTACATTGATGCACAATCAAGATACAAAACCTCAATATACCCAAACTGGTTCAAAGTGTATACAATCCAGATACAAAACATTCTATTCGAGTAATAGCGCGAGTACAAGTCAAAAGTCAAAACAACTAGACTACGCTAGTCTTTACACGTCTCACGCCTCGCTCGTACCCCTGTAAGGAAAACAAAACTAACGGAGTGAGCCAAAGCTCAGTGAAGTTCCAAGTATCAAATTGGCCATCAAACAAAGTAATAACAGTGTCATAGTGAAATAGCGAGCAAACAAGTCCAATCAAAGAGATAATACTTCAGGTAATCAAGAATATATAAATCATATTCACATGTAAGGATACAGTGGCTCATGTCTCGGCTCCATCCCAGCTTGATCGATTGGTAGTTGACACTCCGTCAACTTTCAAGTAATAACAAGTCCAGAAAGAAAACCCCACTTCACGCCAGTCTCCGTCCACCGATCAACCCCCTTATCCGGGCCCGCACGCCACACGAAACACGGGTGGTAATACTCGAATATACCGATTAGCCGAGGAGATAACACTCCACTCGACATTACTAGTTACCCAGGGTTTGTTATCTAATCGACCAGGCCCTTGCCGACTCGACTCGATTAACTAGCCACAGGGTTTCTGGAATTCCAGGCAAGATATAATTCATACATATGTAAAGCAAGTCGATTGAAATCGATGAACAAGTACAAGTCTCATTAGGGCAAGTGCGATAAAGTACACCCTTGCCTTGTTAAATCACTGATATATCATGTAATCACATTTGTCAAAGAGAAATCACAAATATCAAGTTCAATCAGATATTTGGAAGCACTCACCAAAAGTAGTGCCTCTAGTGTTCGCGTCGGGGTGGTACTCCGAGTTTGGAGTCCAAATCTGCGATAAAACTTGATTTAAGAACTTTGAAAATCAACTAAGGTTCGAAACTTAGACGTTTCATTCAATAAGAATCAAGAAATTGAAATTCACTTGGAGAATAGTCGTGAAACGGTTGCTCGCTTTTCAAACTGAAAAATTTTGTAAGATGTATACTTGGAAATAACTTTTGAGTCGAAAGTGCAAGGAAAACGGATTTAGAGTGATTATTACCGCTTTTCCTAAGGGTACAAGTTTGGCTAGGTTCTAACGTATAACCCTCGATAACCAAAGTAGCAAAAGTCCTAAATGGTTCAAGTGATATTCATTTATTAACTTTACCCAAGTCGCAAGTGTAATTCTCTAGTCCTCGAGCGTAAATTTGGGCAGTATGCCCTTTGTATTTTCCTATTTCCAGCCATTTATGGCTTCATTATTTTCCTAATTCAAACCCAAAGGTACACACACAACAATCTAATTTCAATAGCCGTTCAATAGGCTCAAGACAATACAAGGACAAAATCAAGCTAACAACAAGTGCGGAAATGAAGTTTAACAAGAGACAGATTTGATAGAGTTTTGCGTAACAGACACAACCAAAACTACGCTTATCGGATTGGTGTGAAACTTATACCATTTCGAAGATAAGATAAAGGCCTAAAACTTTCATGAAGATCACTTAGTCAAATTTCCAGTGTAACCCAGTCAAATTCCCAATTCACATAACCAACTTCCAACTAACCGGCTAGTTAACCGTACTACATTTAAATGGCCATATCTCAGGCTACCAAAGTCCGTTTAAGGCGTTCTTTGAGGCGTTGAAAAACTAAGACAGAGTACTAAAACTTTCATGTTTTTGAAAATGGCTAAAAAAGCACGGATCATAGTGAATAGACACGGTCAACTAGATGAGCTGTCTAAAACGGATCACTGGATGCGTCCTAGGGCAGTGAGGGTATTTTGGTCTTTTCATAGGCTACGTTGCTCCGATTGGGGTGAAATTTTGTATACATCTACAAAATATCATTATCTACAACTTTTATGTTTTGTGACAAGCCTAATTAGGCCTCTAACATAGGGCACTGAAACCGGACAGAACTAAAGCATACAATTCCAGAAATCTGGAATTTTGGGATTTCAAGGGCAATCTCTTCATTTTCTTGATTCAATCACTACCACAACCTCTTATGCAAGCTTATATACATCATATACCACTCCTACAACAAGTATAAGAAGGAAATCAGTCAAACCCTAGCTTACATACATCACCCCAAAATCATCACAACAACTTGTATAGCTACTAATCTAACCAAAACATGAGTTATATAACAACTTAAACAAAAATAAAAGAACCAAAGCCATGGGTCAGACCTTATACCTCAACAAAAGGGCTTGCAAGAGTAATACTTCACCTCCTCTTGAAATTTTTGGTTCCCTTAGCTTCCCAAGTTCACAACTCACAAGTTAATCGGTTTAGAATCTTGTTTCCTTCACTCAAATGGTGCAAATCAAGATGAAAGAAGGTTGTTTCTCTTGCTCTCTCTTTTTCTCTCTCTCTTGTCTCGGCCAAACCAGAAAAAGAATGAGGAAGAATGAGCTAATTTGCAAGATAAGAAGGTAAGAAAATTAAGTTTAGTCAAAGCCACAAATTGCCAACACTTGGCACTACCAAAACCATCCAAAATCTTTTTTTTCTTTCCTTGCATTTTGAGTCCAATTTTTCGGCCAAGAGGATAGCTATGAGGGGGGGATATTTTCCACCAATATCAAGGTTATGTGCTGGTAAGGAAATGGTAGTCAAGTGGGGTGTTCAATCGGTAGTGCACGGTACACGTCGGTTCGCACCGTTTTTCCTTAAATCACACATACTAGGGTTTTTACTTCCTATTCACTAACTTTTTATCATTGCTTCTAATCACATATTATTTCTCACCTAAAAGTCACTCTTAAGCACCAAATTTGATCCTTACTCCATACCGGATAATTACACTATGGATACACGAAAAATCCTATTTCATTTCGAATTGAAATCGGAAAGGAAAACCCTAATTTCCTATGATCATTGACACTTTTCTAGGGTGATTGAGTAGTAGGATAGTGTAGAATAATAATTGCCAAATAATTTTCAAATAAAAGGGAATTTTCAAGAAATATATAAGGAATTTACAAGTCCTCACATCTTAGATGAAACTCGTTTGCTTGAGGTTGACCTCGATTTAGATGATCTGCGCAAACTTCTTTGCTCCTTCTCATACTCATCACAATCTCGTTTATACCTTTCATATACACACGAAGCACGGTAACGTTCTATCTCCTTCCGGAGTGAACGAAACTCATGTTGTGAACTAGATTTCATGAAACTAGAGTGCTTGGGAGTAGGCCGCTTGGAACCCCTCCTCTTGAGAGGCTCATTCTCCAAGAATTCTTGGTTATATGAGTAAGAGGCAACTCCCCTAGGCATGATTACATGACCTGCCAAAATGGTTAACAAAGAAAAAGAGATTCCTCACGACACGCAAGCTCGCGTGTATGTGCTCATCACTCGTGTATCACTCAAAGCACTCAAATAAGCTTACCAAAATTCCTTACCTTGCCGGTTTGAGTAGTTGAGAAATGCCGCGCAAAATCCAAAAATTGTTCACCCACTTTCACACGAGAGTAACCAACGAGCAAAGATACGTTGGACACACTTGGGCTGCTGTTATATGACTCAAATAATGCAGGTGAGTAGCCCTAAGATGATTGACACTAGATAAGACACAAAACTCAAAAGCTGAAATTTTGGAATTCCTAGAAAGAACTCTACCCGGTGACCCAATTTCTGCAATTTGTTGGGTTGCTGTTTGCGCCCTTTTGGTCAGGTTTTTGTGGTGTTTTAGGTGCTGCTTTGGGTGAAGAGTCAGCCCTTAGATTTGGTCAGCTTGGGCCATAAGGTTCTGCCCAACCGTGTTCAAGTTCTCGGGCTTCGTTGGAGAGTAGAAACGGTGTGGCGGTTGGCTGGGTTTGGGAATCTAATTTGGTTAGTATGTGGGCGGTGGATGTAGGTCAAGGCTTTGGGAAATGATTTGGTGTGGCGGTTGGCTGGGTTTTGGGAATCTGAATTGGTTAGTATGTGGGCGGTGGAGGTCGGTCAAGGCTTTGGAAAATGATTTGGTGTGGCGGTCGATTGGGTTTGGGAATCTGATTTGGTGTAACGGTTGGCTGGGTTTTGGGAAACTGAATTGGTTAGTATGTGGGGCTGTTTAGGTCGGTCAAAGCTTTGGGGAATGATTTGGTGTTTGTCCGAATAGCTTCTTGGTAGCCTCTAATTCCAAAGGGACTAGGATTAGTTATAGTTCAAGGTGGGGCTTGGTTCACAATTAGGAAACTAGAGCCAATATCTTTTCTTTCCTTTTTTTTTCTCTTTCTTTTTTGTTTCTTTTGTTTCTTCCTCCTTTTTTTTTGGCACAATCAGATTCCTTCAAGATGCAATTCCAGCCCCAAAAATTTCCTTGCATTTGGTTCAATAACCAAGATTCGCCAAGACAAGATTGAAGTTGTTTCAAGTATCTAGAACCCCACGATTTTGGTTTCAAGAAGTTCCAAATCAGTCTTTGGTAGGCCAAGATTTTCAAGAAATTTGTTCAAGTAGCTCAAGAACTTACCCAAGTATGTTTTGGTATTCAAGTTTTGCAAGAAAACAGCACAAAAGTTCGAGAACAAAAGTAAACAGGTTCGATCAGCCCCCAAAAGAGAATTCCAGCAATGACACAAGGAAACAACAATCAGGTATGTGACTCTTTTTTTTTAAAAAAAAACTTTCTGATACCTTCAACCTGGCTCTAATACCAGCTGATACGAACGGCACCAATCTTGTGATGCAACCCGTACAGAAAGGTTAGGACCTAGAAGGTTCGGACTCACGTTGATGACAAATGAACGCAGCGGAATCACCTAAACCCGTTGATCACGTGGTCAACGAATCTCGGTATTGGTAGAAGACGCCACAATCTAGCGTGGTCCTAGACTGATAAGTCAAATGAATACCAAAGAAATGAATCTAAGATATTCAAGGATGCTTCAATGAAGTTTTGAGAGAATTCTCAAGTATTTTTATTAATCATCATCAACTGAATAATACAACCGAAATTGACCAATAAATACTAAGACAATTAACTATGGCTAATGGGCCAAACTACTCACTAATGTGGCCGACATGGCCTAGCCCATTGACCCAAGGACTAACAACGACTAAGGTCCCAACCACAAGCTAGTTGGATTGGACCTCTTTATTACACTCTACTAAACTAATAATGGGCCATGGGCCCCTTAGCCGAATCATGGGCTTCTAATCTTTAGTGATGGCCGAAACTAGGACAACAAGCCTAGCTTCGTTGAGGCCCACGATGGCCTTTGGCTTTCCACTCGACTCTCGGGCCGCACGAACCAATGTTTGTAGTGTCTCATTCAATCTCTTTGCGCGAGCTCGTGTCATGGGCCCCAATGGCACCTTCACTTGCTCCACTTGGATAGCTCTCTCGACCTCCTCATCACTTTCGTTGGGTTGTCTACACAACCCAAACACACAATAACCACAAGAGTTTTTCCACAATCCAAGCAACAACCAACAGCAACGAGCAAACCAGAATTCTCGACAGTTTTACAACACCAAACAAGACCACTTGAGAAACGACAACAAGAGAGGGAACCCTAGTTGCCGCGACTCCTGATGAGCAATCCTAGGGGAAGACCCTCCTAGAACCTCCCAACTTTGTAATATCAGAGTTGGACCTTTTCTCCCAATGGAAATTGAATTCGATTGTTCTCATGAACTCAAGACCTCTGACACACGAAGGTAATCAGCAACCTTAAGCAAATAAAGATGGATGAAGAGACACCACGATTAGGGAACAAACTAATCGATAAAGTCTGATTTGAATCCTAAGCTATGAACTCAAGAATTCAAGAGTAAGTTCGATTAAGAACTTGAAGGAAAGTTCCTCACGATTTCTGATTGTAATATTCCGTCCCCTTTACTCATACAAGAGGTGCCTTTTATAGGCTAGAAACTAGGGCAAATCCGTTTGGAGTAAGGATTGACAACTTACCTACCTAAATTAGGAATAAGAATTCGCCCCACATAAAGAGCTAGCTCTTTATGGCTTCACAATAAGGCCCAATAAGTAATAAAATCTACTAAAAGGATTAAAACTCAGCGACAACATGTCCTTTGTGCGATTAACAACTACTAAACTAGGCAGCTTTAAAACAACTACCAACTAAGCTAACAAGTAGGAGATCATTCTTTCACTTCAAACGTACAAGTGAACAAGGTAACTTCATGGTCCATCAAATCTTCAAACTTAGCTTGCTCCTTGCTTGTATGGTGAATGATCAAGGCTCATAAAGCTTCCTTCACCTTCTTGGATCTTGATCTTGTAATCGGACCACCAATGTTGACCAAAGGATCCTTGACCCAAGGTTGAGGTTGTTGTGCACCCGTATCCGCGTCAACTCCTCTTTTTTTATTTATTTCTGGGCAAACAAGGACGACCCACACAACTAAACACAAGCAGCAATGGATGAATCTAGGAAATTTAACACAAAACACGATGCAACAAATCTGGAAATTGCGGATAGCGAACTAACCCACGAGGACAAATTTGCGATGACAACGCAAGAGACACTACGATGGCAGATTTGTAAGACAACGCAAAGGCACACTACAGGCAGAATTTTCAACCAAACGACAACACCACTACGGTCAGATTTCAAGACAATGGTTAGACACAATAACGGATAGAATGAGAAAACTCACGATAATGAAGAGACAATGACTACGGACAGATTACGAAGCGACAACAATAAGCAACTAAACAGACAGAATTTTTTTCTTTTTTTTTGTTTTTGTTTTGAACAATGCAACGGAACGCAAGGAACCCTAGATGACAAACAAAGACAAAACAATGGATATAACGGATTGATACCTCAACCTAGGCTCTAAAGCCAATTGATACGCTCCTCGATCAACACGTTTCAAGACACGTAACACGTTTGCCCAAGGATCTAGCGAGATTTCCAACCGTTTGGATTGCGACTCTGTGACGACCCCACCTCCCCCTAGCTAGGCAGGCGGCCCGCCGATACCCTTGGGTTCGCCCTTGGGAGAAGTGGGGTCGTCACAGACTCCTAGAATCAAGAAGGACGACTCGACTTGACTCAAGGTGGTAGAACGACAACTCCAATCGAGGTGGATACTCTAGTGGATAGGTCGATTGAACAATCAAGGACAATCGCGATATTGCTCAAGAACCCTTGCCAAGGCAAGTAAAGGAATCGATTCTCTCAACAATGGAAGAGAAAACAAAACTGAAATTTTATTATCAAAGTACGTAACCCCCTTTGCTTGTACAAAAGGAGCCTTTTATAGGCTAGAGACCTAGGGGCCTAATCCTTTTTAGACAAGGATTTTGCGGCCCACCTTCCTACCACTAGCAAGAGTAGTTCGGTCCACACTTAACATAAGTTGGGCCAAATTACTTAACTCCACTAATTAACTAGACCAACTAATTAAAACATGACACTATAACAACCAACTCAACTAACCAAACCAACGACTAACATTACTTGATGCTTCATTGACTTGGATCAATGTGTAGACAACTTCAAGCCTTCAATGTCTCTATGAAAGCCTTGAGTCAAGGCCGCCATCCATCTCGCCATCCGTGCACACATCAATTTGCCTTCAAGTGTCTCGAACAACTCTGTTATCAAGCCCCTTGGTGTAGCCAACTAATAAGTGTACTTAGTGACACAAAGAAAAGGCACGAATTTTGGAAATTTGGATGAAAAACTCAACTTTGGAAACAATAAGAAAACTGGAAATCTATTAGAAAGAAGCTACAAATTAACGACTTAATAACTAGTGAACACGACTAGTTCAAAGAATGACTATAAATCTGAAAATTGCTGTAGTTGATAAACCGGACTTGAAGGACGTGTTTAAGGCTATAAATGGCTGGAATTTATGACTAAAAACTACTGGAATGAACTCAAGAGAATCAACTCTATGTACTAGTAAAGACGCAACAATAACACTAGCAAAAGACACCAACTCGCTGGAAGCTTCAACAGTTGATAGAAATCTGGAATTTTGGCCAGGAAATTTCACCCAATTCAAACCTATGAATAACACCATCAATCCGAGGTTCATTGTTGCGAATTTCGTCATCAATGGGATTCGTATCACTTCAACCTATTAATCAAGAATTTTGAAATGATCCTATACACCAAATTACATAGAGTTATAGGTCTGAATTGAGACATTGACACAGGATACTCTACCATGGGAATAAGAGTAATGATAGTTTCATAATAGTAGTTAACAAGTTTCCTAAATGAAAGAAACTAAAAATGGCATTTATAAGATCAATTTTAATAACAGACCAGAAATGTTGAAAAAATGTAGGTGGCATACCATCTGGCCCTAGGGCTTTGTTTGGCTGCAAAGAAAAAATAGCTTTCCTAATTTCCATTTCAGACACAAGCCTAACAAGCTTGGAGTTCATCTGTCCAGTAATCACCTAAGAAATGCCATCCAAAATTGATTCAAAGTGCCGAGGATTATTAGAAGGAACAAGTTTTTGAAATACTCCGTAATTTCTCCTTCAATCTCCTCTAATGAGTTGAACCAGTTTCCATCCTTCTTTTGAAGAGCTGAGATACTATTTCTTTTCCTCCTTCCCTCGACTATAGAATGAAAGTACTTAGGATTCTTGTCCCCTTCCTTAAGCCAATTGATTCTAGCCTTCTATCCCTAGTATATTTCCTCTCTTTTGTAAGCTTCTATCAGATCCTTTCTCAATTCATTCCTCTTCTCTCTATTGTTAATTTGATTCCCATTTTAAAGTTCTACTAGTTCCCATTTCAATATCTGAATTTTCTTCTTGGAATTGTTGTTTTTCTATCTATTTCACTCCAACAAAGCTATCCCACACTTTTATCTTATGTTGAAGTTTGAAAAACCTGGATCCATACTGCTCTTTACTTTAAGCTTTACTGACAATATACCCTACTTCTTTATTCTTAAGCCAATTTCTATCAAAATAAAACCTCTTCTTTCCCTTTTTACTCCAAGGATCAGTGTCCAGCATCAACATACAGTGGCATGAAGCCTAATTATGAATATGTAAACACTTTGCCTTACTGTTCTTTCTCCAACCTCTGTCGCACAATATCTAACCTTTCTTTGATTTCCCCTTCATCTTCCCAATTATTGTTCCATGTTCTAGGATACCATCATACCCTATATCTATTACCTGATTGTTGCAGATAAACTCTTTAAACATTTTGAAACTACTTTCAGGCCTCTTAACACCATTCCACTTCTCATCACTGTTCAAAATATCAATCATATCCCCAGCATCACCCAATTTTGTCCCTAATTGCTTCTTTCTCAATTGCTCATTACTACTTGCATAACTACAAATTAACCACCACTTAGATTTTCTGCTATTTTCTTCAATTAGCAACTTTATAGTAAAATTAGTGAACTGCACTTTGCACACTTTTAATTCTTTATTCCATATAACAGTCAAATCCCCTGACCTACTCACAGGATCTACTACAAACAATTTGTCATACTTTAATTTTATCATAACTTTATTCATGAAACATTTCTTGCTCTTAGTTTTAGATAGAAGGATTAACTCTAGGGAGCAGAGATTGGCAATCTCCTTAAGTTGGAAAACTGTCAAGGGACTTTTAGCACCTTGACAGTTCCACACTAGAGAATTGGGAGCCCCATTTAGGTTGGGCTCCACCACTTTTAGCTTTGTTATCTCCCTAGGTTCCATAGCCACCTTTCTACTTCTTTAATGGTTTCCTTCCGGTTCTCCTTCATTCTCCTTCCCTTCTTTAATCCCTTGCTTCCTCTTACCATTCTCCTTTTCCAGTTCCATTCCATCATTTTTTTGTACCAATGGCATCCTCTTTTGTACCACTTGGACCAGTCTTTTCTATCCTTTATTTCCTTTGTATTTTCCTATTTTTTGACTCTTGCTTTCTTTCAATTCCTTAGATAACTCGACCTCCACCCTACCTCCTCCAAAGCTTTCCTTGTTCATTCTTATCCCCAGTGAGTCCATCTATCCACGTTATATTGCATTCCTTTATCTTATTCCACTCCTCAATTCTACCAGAATTTAAATTACCATCCTGCTTATCAAAATTAGTTTCGTCCATTCTGAATTTCATATTAGGATATTTCTCTATGCCCCCTGGTTCTTAATCTTCACCCACTCTCTTATCTAGGTACTTTATCTGTTTCACACTTCCCTCTTTTAAAGTTTTCTCCAAAACCTCAGGACCCTTGACAATTTCCTCTCTCCTATCTGAGCTGCTTTCCTTAGTGATACCATCATTTTCATTTATCTGCCAAGTTAGTAGGAGCTGCTTTGAGCTTCCTTCCATATCTTTTAGTTGATGCAACTCTTCCCTACTACTCGTTTCCGTATACTTAGCAACACTATGTTTCTTAGTAGGGATTTTAGAGTTACTAGCTCTCACAGGGATTTTAGGGATTTTAGGGGTAGTAGTGCTATTGTTGTTTGTCTCCGGATAATGACTCGATTCATTATTTTTTTGTTACAAGTGATCTTTCTAACTAGGTTTGGAGATATTTTGAAGCTCCATTGGGTATCTTTAGGTCTAACACTGAGGTCAAACAATGTCTGCTGAATTGTTAGTTGTTAGGAATGTCAAATTCCAAACTACGTTGGGTATTTAATGTGGCGCCATTAGTACTTTTCTGGTTCATTTGGCATTTTAGGAATAAAGCTTGTTTTGATTGGGTGACTCTCAATTTTTGCCAAATCATTTTCTAGATTACATCTGAATTGATCTTCATGGTTAGAGCTAAATTGCTACCCTTAGGCTTTCTTGGCAAGATTTAGTGCGTCGGTTACAAAATTTGCCATGATGGTTACATCAATCTCAATTGTTTGGTTAGGGCCATTGGATGGGTATTTTAAGCTAAATACAGAAGGCTCATCGCATGAGAATCCGGGGCCAGATGGTGGTGGTAGGATTCTTAGAGATTCGAATGGTGATTTGGTGTTTGCGTTTACAGAGTATTATGGTTCTATTTCTTCCTTGTAGGCAGAGGCTCGGGCTCTTTGCACGGGGCTTGAAATTTGTGCTTTGAAGGGTTCTCCCGTATTATGGTGGAAATGGATTCTAAAGTTCTATGGAATATTCTGGTTTCTAGATCTATAAGTCCTCCATCTATTTGTTTGGTGATATGGAAGATTCATTTTTTTTTTAATTCTCTTGTAGTTTCGGTCATACACTGCTTCCGGGAAGCAAATATGATGGGAGACTCCCTGGTAGCATTCTCAGCTTTGTCTGGCTCCTTTATGCTGTTTCATGCGTGACATGTTTTGCCTAAGTTGTCTGGAGTGTTAGTTCATTTAGATATATCGGGTGTTTGTAATTTTCGCTTGCGAAGAAGGTAGGGTATGCCCTATCCTGTACGTGTATTCTCGTTATTTTTGTTTCAATAATGTGGGGTTATATTCTTGTTATAAAAAAAAAAAAAAAAAAGCTCTCAGCCAAGCACCATTCTGTGTTTCTCTATTCATATTAAACCCTTTAGCCTTACAATTCTTCTCATTATGTCCCATAATCCCATAGCAATAACAAAAGTCAGGGCACTTCTCGTATTTAAATTCAATCCACTTAGTTTTGCCACCCATTTTAAGTGTAGTACCTCTTAGTATAGGTTGATTTATATCTGCTTCCACTAGGACTTTCATATGCTCCTCATCCTTTCCTCTCTCCCTCTTATTCGAGATAATAACCTCCCTAACAACATTGAAAACCATTCCTATTTTCTTCCCAATAGTTTTAGTGACCCAATCAATAGGCAGACTCCACATTTAAACCCAAATCCATGTTTTTGTGAATACACCTCATCTAGTTCAATTTTTTCTTTCCACGGGAGAACAACAAATGGTAGATTATCAAACACTCATGGTCTACCATTATGTACCCTATCCTTATCATACCTATTTCTAAAAATAATTTGAAACATATTAACCCCAATCTCTACCACTTTCTGTGACGCCCCCACCTCTCCTTAGAGCGAACCCTAGGGTATCAGCGAAATGCCTGCCCAACTCTCGTCAGGACTCACGCATTCATTCTAGCTTAATAAAGAACCACAAGCCAACCATCGACTTATAATTAAGAAATACTTCATATATACAAGCCACAACTCCTAAGGCTAGCATTTACAATTACAATCCAAAATACCCAAGTATAACAAAATTTACACTTTAAAAGTCTCCAATATCATCCAACAGGTATACTAGCTTCACCAAAAGCCACTAGACTAGAATCACCAACTTCCACCTCCAAGTCCTGTTAAGGAAACAAATTTAAAGGGATGAGCTAACGCTCAGTGAGGCCAAGAAAATAAAGCAAGCAAGCAAGTAGCACCAATTAATCAAATAGCATACTTGAAAGCAACTTTAACATGAACTTTCATTTAAGTGCACAAGTAGGAAATAAACACACATGGAAGGATACAGGAGCTCTCAGGAGCGATTTCCACGTCTCGACCAATTCAAGCCATTTGGGGTTGACTCTCCGTCAACTCAAGAAACAACATGACCGTAGCACTCCACTTACTTCCTCCATCCAACATAACACCCACTCGGATCCGAAACCAAACATTCATATAGTGGCGATACTATTCGAGTATGCCAAGCGAGATCTCAAAAGATCAAGCTATATCATTTTTCAAGGTTCACAAAACTTCTCGACCAAGCCCTTACCGGCTCGAGTTACGAGGTTAGCCAATGGGTTGGGGCTTCCTTACAAGCATGATTGGTCAATGTGACAACACTCCAATCGACTTAGAATCGTTCATAGCACTGAGTCGGGATGAGAGGCACCTCCTACCCGAATAGGGTGTGGTACATGCTGCAGCTCAATGCTCACGAGTTAAACATGTTCAAGTACAAGTGCAAGTCATACACATTCATTTTTCAAGTAACAAGCATTCAAGAGAGAGAGAATGAGGGCGATAAAGTACACCCCCACCTCGGCAAGTTAAGGATTCACATAGCACTTGTACAATTATCATTTCAATCATAATAAAATGAAACATGCACTTGACACTCACCAAAAGTCAAGGGCAAGGCAATAACAAGAGCAAGAGATTAGACAAGCTCCTCGGCATCCACGTGACCACCTGAGAAATGTACAATCACTGTTACCTAGGTACTCGACCAAGGCAAATAAGAAAAATATCCTCTTGTTACCCACACTCAAAACCACAAGTTCAAATCGAGTTCAAAGAGACTTTCTCTCTTAATCATTGAAATTGTGACGCCCCCACTTCTCCCAAGGGCGAATCCAAGGGTATCCGCGGGACGCCTGTCCAGCTCTCGCCAGGGCTCAGGACAATTCAATTCAAACTTAATGGTACGTACCAAATAATACAAGTCTAGAATGAAGAAAAGTTACTTCTTTAACTGAATATCCAAATCTTACATCACGTTCTCAAAAGATACATCAAGTTCCAAATACAACCATTAAAAGTCGACTAAACATTTACAACCAAGATTCCAATCAAAAGTATAACCTAGTCGGTTTTTCCAAAATCATCCAATCCACCTGTTAAGGAAAACAAATCTACTGGTGAACGATTCCTCGTGAGGCCAAGAAACACACATGCAGGCACATAGTTCAAGTAGCAATCCCAATTTAGCAAGTAAAACAGTAATATCCAAGTAATTACAATTCGAGTGAGAAAAGTAAATAGAAACAATTCAAGGATATAAGAGCTCTCAGGAGCTATTTTCCACTTGCACGATCCGGAACCTCCATGAGTTGACACTCCATCAATCGGGTAGGTTATAATCCGTAGAACTTCACTTACTCGTTCTCCTTTCACCTGTACTTCCCCTGCTCCGGGCCCGCACGTTCTTTTGTTACAGGCGATACTGCTCGAGTATGCCAAACAAGATCTCCCCATTAGATCAAACTCATACACGTTTCTCATGACTCACCAAGCTTCTCGACCGAGCCCATGCCGGCTCGAGTCGCAAGGTCGGCCGATGAGATTTGGGCGTCCCCCACTAGTATCACTAGGAGTCGAGGAGATTCACTCCAATAGACTTATGCAGCCATAGCATAATTAATCATTGAAACACTTCACTTAATTCACTTAACAAGTCACTTCAAGCAATTCACTTCAAGTAATTCAAGTACACTTCACTTAAATGAGAACGAGTGCGGTAAAGTACACACTCGACTCAGCATTTTCAAAATATTTAATCACTAATAACGATTAAGCACGTAACAAGTTCACATACACTTGACACTCACCTAGTCAAAATGAGAGAGAGTGGTGCACAATTCAAGTGTTTAAGCGTCTGTTGTGAGGTCCTCTTGAAGGTCCCCTTGAATGGCTGAGCACACATTAATTATCTATCACACACTATCGCTTAAAACCCCCAATTATCAAGGAAGATTGTACTCTAGTGCAATCTAATAGAATATCATGAAAATGAGTCTTAATTACTCGTAAATCGAGACTCTAAAGTGGGGTTTAATAATACAAGAAAAACCTGATTTTTATCTTTGAAACCAAGTGTAAGGTCAACCAATATCGAAGGAAAATGGACAGTTCTAAAAACTCAATTTCCTTAAAGTTCAAAAATTTCAGATTTGAGGTGCATTCTTTGAAAAATCATATCTCACTCTCTGTAGGTCCAAAATTGGAAAATTTTAGACCGTTGGAAACTACTTCCAAAATACCAAAAGTTCCTAGAAGACACTTTTCCATGATTCTAAATGGAA
The DNA here is from genome assembly GCF_003713205.1 of Coffea eugenioides. Lineage (NCBI taxonomy): Eukaryota > Viridiplantae > Streptophyta > Magnoliopsida > Gentianales > Rubiaceae > Coffea > Coffea eugenioides. The sequence continues at coordinate 24,631,578 of NC_040038.1, forward strand.
GATACTCAAATTTCAGCTTAAAGCTATTGACTTGCACTTCCAAGACAGATTCGTGGTTGGTTTTTTGGCAAATTTGGAAATTCGTCAAAATTCATAGAATGTGAACTAGCCTCTAAAATTTGAAAATCAATTAGAGTTACAATCAAAGTTTAAACACAACTAACGGAACTAAAATTAGAGTTTCAAGCATCAAGATATAGTAGTCCAAAGTTAGCTAAAAATAAGGACAGATATATTGCACATTTTCCAGATTTGGAAAAATGAATTTGGACCATCATTTGGGTATCGAAATGGTCTTGGATTGACACCAAAATTGGTACAACTCAACTTCCATATGAAAAATACTCCTCTACCAAATTTCATTTGAAAATTCACACGGGAAGGTAGTGTACCAAACTGCCAAAGTTTAAGGAAATCCGAAGACAAAGCTGCCTTCATGCTTCCATTTTTCTTTTTCAAACCTTTGGCCAATGAAATCATCTCAAACATGGTTCATTTATGAAGAAAAGGTCAAATAAACATCCAACATACATTTGGTAGGTGATTGACACCCAAAGTTTCAAAATAACAAATCCCAATTCGAGCTAAGCCATTCGGCTAGCCAAAATTAGGGTTTTCTATCACTGGTGCAGTTCTGTAATTTGGCCATAACTCAATCAATTCAATTTGGAATTGATCATGGTCAGCAGTGTTGGAAACTAAATTCATAAAGCTACAATTCCTCAGAAGAAAGCATTTTGAAATTCAGTTCATAGCTAGCTCAAATTCAAGCAACAAATACCAGCACATCACTGACTCTCGAGCACAGCCGTAAAACAGGACAGGTAACTTTGAAGAACTGGTACGGCCCACTCTAGTTGAATCAGGGAATTAATTTTATGCTTTTATAAAACTGGAAGTGTCTACTTTCAAATGCCGCAAGCGGCACTTGATTTCGACATCTGAGCAAAGAGTTATGTTCATTTAAAGATTACTGCCAGCATACCCCTGTTACGCGAATTTCCAGTTTGTTCTTGTTCAAAACTCAACTTTTTCTTAACCAAATCAGGTAATGTTTTGTGGAAACTTTCCACACAACCTATACAACATATCTACAACAAATTCAAGGTCATTTGATCACAAAAAAATCGAACCAAGGGCTCTGTAAAAACAGGGCAGAATCGGCTAAGCTTCTCATGCAACTTTCCTTTGATTTTCTTTCCACATTTTCAACTTATATCCACTTGTTTAACACTTAATCAACATGAATAACAACCATAATCATCATATCAGTCCAACATGTCCATTGTGGGATTTCATAGAGCCCACTCAAATGATTTTCAACCAAATAAAGATATCCACATGAAGCTACAAACTTCCAAGTCAAATTTAACTCACTAGAACCAAGTTTAAAGGGTTAGATGATTACCACCTCTTGGATGATGAAAACTCAGAAATTTTTGGTCACTAAGAGCTCCAAGAAACTCGGCTAGAAGACCTCCTCCTCCAAGCCAAGATGAATCCCCAAGTTGCTACAAGTTGGATGGTGTTTTTGTGAAGAAATTTGTGCAAGAAATAAGGTGAGATGATGAAGAGTTTTGTTCTCCTTCTTCCTTTGGAGTTTCGGCCAGCAAGGGGTGAGAGAAGAGAGACATTGTGCTGATGATGAAGCTTCTCTTGGAAGCTTGGTAGTTGGTAGTTTAAATTTGGCACAAAAGTCAACTCTCAATAGTGTGCGTACGCGCGTGTTTCGTGCTCGTTTCCTCTCGGGTTTGTTTCACTTGTGCACTAAACCTCTAATGCACTTCCTTTAACACTATTATTATCCACTCTTAGTAGTCTAACAATAATTTCTAAAGTCCTTCAATTAGTCACACACGTGAAAACGCAAACTCCGACTCGCGCGCGATAAAGCGCAATTTCTAAGAAATTCTTGTAACGATGATATAACTAACTAATACTAGGGTAATTAATCATAAAAATACCTATTTTAAAACTAACGCATGAGTTCTCAAATCTCCAAGGTCACTGTACTCTCAAATCGACTATTGCCTCCAAACGCGATTTCACTAAATCTCGCTAAACGAGCTTCCAAAAATTAAATTTATTAACGGGACATTTTAAAAATATACGCAAGTCATAGTTCCATGTAAATGGTGCCAAAAGGGTTGAAATAAATTATTCGGAGAAAACGGGCGGATAATTATTTAAATAAACCAATAATATGAGTTTAAAATAAGTAAATTTTTGGGTCCTCGCAGAAATAATACTCAAGGAGAATTCAAAAGTCGCTTTCGAGTCAAGTCGTGGCAAGAAATATCAATTCCAAAGAAAGTACCTTACTTAACTTTTGGCACTTAAATCGAGAAAAGGAAGATGGTTTTCATATCTCAAAACTTCTAATCCTATGCCCAAGTTTTAGAATATAAAGGAGCGTTCATGTTTTCTAATATTATGGAGTCAAAATCCATCAAAACGTTACTCATTTTCATAGTAAAGGTTGAAGTTAAAAGTTCCAGGTTTCCAAGAGAAAGCTAGTGTAACTCCTCAAGAGTTCCTCTAGCTAAAACACTCCATTTTACGGTTCAATTTCATGGAAACCAAGGACATAAGACTAGGGATTGAAATCCATTTCTCAAGTATAAAATGAGGTGCAAATAACCAAGAAAGTTATACTTGTAACCTAGAAAATGTTTCCAAGTGACTTTGGAGTATTGTCAATTTACAAAGAAAAATTCAGTTTTGGCAACCTTCTTTGAAAAATCATAACTTGAGTTCTATAAGTCCAAAATTTGCAAATCTTATACTGTTGGAAAATAGACTGAATGAACTAAACCTCTAATGCACTTCCTTTAACACTATTATTATCCACTCTTAGTAGTCTAACAATAATTTCTAAAGTCCTTCAATTAGTCACGCGCGTGAAAATGCGAACTTTCGACTCGCGCGCGATAAAGCGTAATTTCTAAGAAATTCTTGTAACGATGATATAACTAACTAATACTAGGGTAATTAATCATAAAAATACCTATTTTAAAACTAATGCATGAGTCCTCAAATCTCCAAGGTCACTGTACTTTCAAATCGACTATTACCTCCAAACGCGATTTCACTAAATCTCGCTAAACGAGCTTCCAAAAATTAAATTTATTAACGAGACATTTTAAAAATATACGCAAGTCATAGTTCCATGTAAATGGTTTCAAAAGGCTTAAAATAAATTATTCGAAGAAAACAGGTGGATAATTATTTAAATAAGCCAATAATATGAGTTTAAAATAAGTAAATTTTTGGATCCTCACATCCTCTCCCCCTTAAGAAAATTTCGTCCTCGAAATTATACCTTGATTTGAGAACAGGTCTGGATATTTTCCTCGAATTTCTTCTTCAACTTCCCAGGTTGCTTCCTCCAGTCCGTAGTTCCTCCAGAGAACTTTCACTAACGGAATCCGCTTGTTTGTCAATTCTTTCACTTATGATCTAGAAGCTTGATTGGTTTCTCCTCATAAGTCAGGGCTTCATCAATTTCAATACTCTCCGGTTGTAGAATGTGAGACGGATTCGGATGATATTTCTTAAGCATCGATACGTGGAAAACATTGTGGATCCGAGATAAACTTGGTGGCAATTCCAACTTATAGGCCACATTTTCTACACGTTGGATAATCTTGTACGGCCTTACGAATCTTGGTTGTAACTTCTTTCTTTTTCCAGACATTAAACTTGCTTTCAGAGGGGTAATCTTAGGGGTGAACACGGGTCGGGTACCCGCCCCTAATAAGATTTGGCTGACCCGACCCTAAAATATCGGATCAGCTATTTTGTGACCGCCCCTAATAAGATTTGGCTGACCCGACCCTAAAATATCGGATCAGCTATTTTGTGACCCTAACCCGCTCCTAATGTTTTCGGATACCCGCTATTCGGGTACCCGAAAAAAAGGGGCGGGTCATAGGGTACCTGCCCCTAAAAAATATATATATATATATATATTTTTTTTTCAATAAAAAAATATTTTTCACTTAATATCAACATGTTTTCCAATAAAAAAAAATATGCTTTCCAATTAACATTGGTAGAGATATTATAATCAAAATCCATACATCACCATTCTCACACATTTCATCCAATAATCAAACCGATTTCATAAATTTAATACATATTAGAATTATAATATCTAATAGATAAAAGGAAATTTTAGGATAATTTTGAGTACATCACCATTCTCACGCATTTCATCCTTTTACAACATAACAAACACAAGTATAATAAGTATATGGCAACTTTTTCAAGTATGACAAACACAAGGATAAAACAAAGTTTTATGATAATTTTGAGTACATCACTATTCTCACGCATTTCATCCTTTTACAACATAACAAACACAAGGATAATAAGTGTATGGCAACTTTTCCACCTTCCTTAAGGATACTATGGTACAAGATTGCATCCAAAATGAGTCGATTGTGGAATCAAGTCCGGAAAAGAATTGAACATAGCTAATAATTTTTGAATAAAGTATAACCAAAATAATTTTGAAAAATTTTCCCCAACTTTCTTACATCTTTGGAATAGACCTTGTTGCATTAAAGGTGATGAAAAAGAAAAATAAATTTCTTGCACTAAAATAAAGGAGACAAATTTAAGAGACACAATTGCAATAAAATAAATAAATAAATGAAAGACACAAATATTTTAATTATCTAGCTAACAGAAAATTGGAGCTCCAAACACAAATTTTTGATCGAATTGATGAAAAATTTGCAGGAAAGATCGATGGAAGTAGAATAAAAATGAAAAAGAATGAAAGGGATGAACAATTTTTATGATAGAGTTTCACAAATTTTTCTTTGTTTTATTCATTTGGTTCAGGTTTCACCAAGAATATTCACTTTTTTTTGACAAGATGAGGAGAGGCGAATCATATGAGATTGTGAACCACTTTACTTACACTTAGGATTAAAAATTATAAAATTATATAATGAACCCTTATTTTTTTAATATTTATATAATATACCCTGCGGGTCGGGTACCCGCAGGTTTTTATTTTGCTGATCCGTATCCGTATCCATTTTTGCGGGTACCCGACCCGCATATGCCCCGCTAAGAAAAATAGGATCGGATATCCTATTTTTCGGATCGGATCGGATAGGGTTAGTCGGGTTTCGGATCGGATCGGATCGGATTTTTTGCCCACCCCTAGGTAATCTTAAGAAATACTAGATCTCCAACCACAAATTTCAAGTCCTCCCTACGGTTATCTGCATAACTCTTATGACGACTTTGTGCGGTCTGAATCCTCTGGCGTACCAACTTCACTTTTTCGTTCGCCTCCTCAATCTAAGGCACTGTAGTCGGGTCTAAGATTTTTTGTTCACCTACTTCATCCCAACAAATCGGAGACCTACACTTCCGACCATAAAGTGTTTCGTACGAGGCCATTTGAATAGAAGAATGAAAGCTATTGTTATAGGCGAATTCCACCAATGTCAAAAACTTACTCCAACTCTCTCCAAAATCCAAAACACAAGTTCTCAACATGTCCTCAAGGGTTTGAATCGTCCTCTCAGACTGTCCATCGGTCTGGGGATGGTAAGAAGTACTAAAATTCAATTTAGTTCCCAACACTTCTTGCATCTTTTGCCAGAATCTCGAAACAAATTTAGGGTCTCTATTGGACACAATACTTACAGGTATCCCGTGTAACCTGATAATCTCATCCAAGTATAACTTAGCTAACTTCTCCAATGGGTACTTCATATTAATCGACAGAAAATAAGCCAATTTGGTCAACCTATCCACTGTTTCCCAAATGGCATCATGACCTCTTTGTGTCCTAGGTAACCCTGATACAAAATCCATGGTGATGTTTTCCCATTTCCACTCGGGTATCTCCAGAGGTTGCAAAAGTCCTGATGGTTTCTGATGTTCAGCTTTAACCTGTTGACAAATCAAACAGGCTTGGACAAATTGAGCAATCTCTTTTTTTCATGCTTTGCCACCAATACGAACTCTTCAAGTCTTGGTACATTTTATTCCCTCTAGGGTGTACCGTAAACTTCGATCAGTATGTCTCTTCCAAAATTTCCTTCTTAAGTCCTTCATCCTTTGGCACTACGATCCGATTCCGAAACCTCAATACATCATTTAATCCCAAGTTAAAATTTGACTTCCCTCCCTTTTTGACTTTTTCCAACCACTTTTGCACTTCAGGGTCCTTTTCCTGGGCTTCTTTGATACGTTCCAACAAAGCGGAATTCACTACAATATTCCCAAGAATTACTTTCCTCGGTTCAACTCTAGGGTTCCATATACTAACCTCCTCCAACAGGTGCATTTCTTTAATCATCAATCCTGCCACTTGCACTTGACGACTTAAAACATCGGCCACTACATTGGCTTTCCCTGGATGGTACTTTATCATGCAATCATAGTCTTCCAAAAATTCCATCCACCTACGTTGTGTCAAATTTAGCTCCTTTTGAGAAAATAAATACTTAAGACTCTTATGGTCCGTAAAAACCTCAAACGTTACTCCATAAAGGTAATGCCTCCATTTCTTTAAAGCAAACACTACAGCCGCTAATTCCAAATCATGAGTTAGGTAATTTCCTTCATGCGATTTTAACTTCCTAGAGGCATACGTTATCACTTTTTCATTTTGCATTAATACACATCCCAAACCTTCCTTGAAAGCATCTGTGTAGACCACAAAGCTATCATTCCCATTCGGTAGAGCTAATACAGGCGCTTTTGTCAAACGTCTCTTTAACTCTTGGAAACTCTCTTCACACTTAGGACTCCATACAAACTTCCCACTTTTCTTGGTTAACTCAGTCATGGGTCCAGCAATTTTAGAAAAATCCTTGATAAATCTCCGGTCATACCCTGCTAACCCTATAAAATTTTGAATTTCAGTAGGATTTTCCGGTTGTTTCCATTTGGCAACAGCTTTAATTTTAGCTGGATCCACTTTAATCCCGTCCTTAGAAATTATGTGTCCTAAGAATGTCATTTCTTTCAACCAAAATTCACACTTGCTAAACTTAGCATACAATTGATGTTCCCTCAAGGTTTGTAAAACAATTCTCGAGTGCTTCTCGTGATCCTCCGCAGTCTTAGAGTACATCAATATATCATCAATAAATACCACCACAAATTGGTCCAGATAAGGTTTAAAAACCCTGTGCATCAAATCCATAAAAGTAGCAGGTGCATTGATCAATCCAAATGGCATTACTGCAAACTCAAAGTGTCCATGCCTCGAGTTAAAAGCAGTCTTGGGTATATCTTTTTCCAAAATCCTCAATTGATAGTAACCCTGTCTCAAATCCAACTTCGAGAATACTACCGCCCCTTACAATTGGTCAAACAATTCATCAATGTGGGGTAACGTGTACTTATTCTTAATAGTGATATCATTCAAGTCTCGGTAATCTATGCACAACCTTAAGGTCCCATCCTTCTTCTCGACAAATAGGACTGAGCCTCCCCACGGTGAATCATTTTCCTTTATAAAACCCTGCTCCAGTAGATCCTGCAATTGCAACTTCAATTCTTTCAATTCAGCTGGAGCCATTCTATTTGGCGTCTTAGAGATAGGTGCTACTTTCGGAGTCACATCAATCTTAAAAGTTATTTCCCTTTCTGGGGGTAAAGACTCTAACTCTTCGAAAAAAACATCTGGGTACTCTTTCACTATAGGCATGTCCTCCAGTCTCACTTTATCACTAGGAGTGTTGATAAGAAAAGCCAAGTATCCCTGAGCTCCCTTACTTAACATTTTCCTAACTCAGATCCCTGAGATAAGTGCAGATGAGACTAACCTACCCCTTACATCCAATTTCAGGGTTGCTTCTCCCGGAATGCACAATTCTACTATTTTTGTCTTACAGTTCAACTGGGCATTGTAACGGGCTAACCAATCCATTCTTAGGATCACATCATACCCTTTTATCGCTAAGTCTATCAGATCGGCCAGTAACTTCAGTTCTCCAACCCAGATTTCACAATTCTTATATACCAAGTTAGCGATTAAACTATGATCCCCAGTAGGTGTTCTAACTTCCAAATCATAAGGTAATTTAATTGGTTTCAAGTCTATTCCACCCATGAAATTAGGGTTTACAAAAGAATGCGTTGCATCCAGATTAATTAAAACCTTAGTTAAACGGTAGAAAATAGGGATCGTACCTTCAACCACCTCAGTCGTATCGGGTATCTGTTGATGATCTAGTGCATAAACCCTAGCAGGTACCTTTAGTCGGCTCCCTCCAACACTAGTCTGCTTAAAGGTTGACTTTTCTGGCATTTGAGTGCTACCTCCTATTTTTGGCGCCTTCGGACAACTCGCGAGTTGATGTTCAGCACTACTACAGAACAAACATTTCCCAGACTTTCTCTAACAATCATTCTCTGAGTGGTTGGGTTTACCACAGTAACCACAAGTAACTTGTGGTATCACTGCCGAACCACTAGAAGGCACTCCTCTCGCTTGAACTGGCCCACAACGACCTCCTCTGGGTAGAACTCCCCTTGAAACTCCAGCAGTCCTTACTCCTCCCATTCCTCTTCCTATCTTGGAAGGTGGAGCACTTTTACTAGCCTGTCCAGAAGTATGTCTGGAAAAGTTTCTTTTCTTATTGTGAAAATTCCTAACTTGCATTCTTGCGCTCTCAACTCTTTGCGCTTTCTCTAAAGCCTCAGTAAACGTAAAGATTTGGGCCGCAGCCAAGCCCTCTTGGATTTCTACATTAAACCCTTGTACAAACCATCTTATCCTTTTTCGCTCATTGATCACAAATTCGAGAGCGTATTTAGAAAGTTTAGTAAACTTTCCTTCATACTCAGCTACACTAAGAGTTCCTTGTTTCAACGTGATGAACTCATCTTCCCTCTTTCCTTGGATTAAAGGCAGAAGAAACTTCTCATTAAATTCCCTCGTGAAATTCTCCCAAGTCCAAGGGGTTTAGGCTCTCTCCCACTTTCCCTTTATCACGTCCCACCAAGCACGTGCTACTTTCTCAAGTTGGAAAGCAGCAAAATTCACTCGCCTATCTTCGGTATAGTCTAAGGCGGTGAATATGTTGGTCATCCTCTCCAACCAATTCTCCGCTACCTCAGGATCAGGTCCACCAGTGAATTTAGGCGGGTTAAATTTCAGGAACCTCTCCAAGGCTCTATCTTCCCCTCTATCCTGGCCCCTAGGTTGGTTAAGTGGTCCTAGACCCTGTCTCTCGGCTAACAGCTCAAGGATATCAGTCATCCTATTAATGACAGTAGCTACTTGATTACCCTCTAAATTTCCTTGTCCTTGGGTCGGTCCAATTGCCGATCCCTGGTCATCTTCTTGAGGTTGGTCTTGCCTAGACCCTCGCCCACGACCTCGACCATTTCTTCATCCGTCCATAATTCTAATGGTGCCTAGTACAAAAATAAAAGTGATTACGCGAGAAATACTCCAAACAAGAGCCAATCAAGAAACATTGGAAATAACAATAATTTACATTCATTAACACTTCAAAGCTCATACAATTAGCAGGTCATGGGGGAATTACAAAAATATAGCACATAGGTGCCACAAAAGTACTTTTAGTCACATACGACTAACGTAAAGTCAAGTGCCTCAAAAGTAGACCACACAGTCATACAAAAATACAATGGCCTTAGCACTAGCATCACCCTAGCTAATTCTAACTACATCAGTCAAAAGGTCGGTCACTCTAAACCTAGTCCTCAGGGGCTATCAGGTGGAACCTCCTCCTCAGGGTCTATCAGGTGGAACCTCCTCCTCAGGGTCCTCCTCTAGATCCTCCTCAGGATCCTCCTCCTGAACTGGGCTCTGGACAACCTCCATCACCTCATCTATCAGCATAGTGGCATCGGCCATGATCCCGAAAGCTCGATCACGGATCTCTTCACCTATCCTAGTAAGTCGAGCCCTAGCTCTCTGAAGCTCATCACGGGTGGTCTCAGCCCTAGCCACCTCATCCACTAGTGTTCCCTCCAACTTAGCAATTCTAGCGCTCTGAGTATTTACCATAAGGCTCAGCTCCTCCACCTCCTGGAGCAGATCTCGGTTGGCATCCACCAACTGATGGCGCTCATCGTCAAGAGCAAATACAAGGTGGTTCGGGCAAGCATGTGTCCTCCTACAGACACATCTGGGGAACCTAGTAGAGGGTGAGTAGCGTACACGAGCTCCTCCGCCCCGTACGCTATAATAATGGATCTAAGAGGCTCTACATGGCCATTACCATCAGCAACAGGTCCTCCATTCCAATCCTCCATCCCTGCAAAACAACCACAATTTTTAGATTAGAAACTTAAAGTTACGAATTCACTCAAATATAACTTAGGGTATGACTAAGTCATCTCATCTCAAATCTTAAAGGTAAAGTCCCTAACACATCTCCCAATTAAGTCTCTAACCTAGCGCTCTGATACCAACTGTAACGCCCCCACTTCTCCCAAGGGCAAATCCAAGGGTATCCGCGGGACGCCTGCCCAGCTCTCGCCAGGACTCAGGACAATTCAAATTAAAACTTAACGGTACGTACCAAATAATACAAGTCTAGAATGAAGAAAAGTCATTTCTTTAACTGAATATCCAAATCTTACATCACGTTCTCAAAATACATCAAGTTCCAAAATACAACCACTAAAAGTCGACTAAACATTTACAACCAAGATTCCAATCAAAAGTATAACTTAGTTGGCTTTTCCAAAATCTTCCAATCCACCTGTTAAGGAAAACAAATCTACGGGGTGAGCGATTGCTCGTGAGGCCAAGAAACACATATGCAGGCACATAGTTCAAGTAGCAATCCCAATTTAGCAAGTAAAACAGTAATATCCAAGTAATTACAATTCGAGTGAGAAAAGTAAACAGAAACAATTCAAGGATATAAGAGCTCTCAGGAGCTATTTTCCACTTGCACGATCCAGAACCTCCACGAGTTGACACTCCATCAATCGGGTAGGTTATAATCCGTCGAACTTCACTTACTCGTTCCCCTTTCACCTTTACTCCCCCTGCTCCGGGCCCGCACGTTATTTTGTTATAGGCGATACTGCTCGAGTATGCCAAGCAAGATCTCCCCATTAGATCAAACTTATACACGTTTCTCATGGCTCACCAAGCTTCTCGACCGAGCCCATGCCAGCTCGAGTCGCAAGGTTAGCTGATGAGATTTGGGCGTCCCCCACTAGTATCACTAGGAGTCGAGGAGATTCACTCCAATCGACTTATGCAGCCATAGCATAATTAATCATTGAAACACTTCACTTAATTCACTTAACAAGTCACTTCAAGCAATTCACTTCAAGTAATTCAAGTACACTTCATGTAAATATTCACTTCAAGTATTTCATGTCAAGTAATTCAAGTACACTTCACTTAAATGAGAACGAGTGCGGTAAAGTACACACTCGACTCAGCATTTTCAAAATATTTAATCACTAATAATGATTAAGCACGTAACAAGTTCACATACACTTGACACTCACCTAGTCAAAATGAGAGAGAGTGGTGCACAATTCAAGTGTTTAAGCGTCCGTTGTGAGATCCTCTTGAAGGTCCCCTTGAATGCTTGAGCACACATTAATTATCTATCACACAATATCGCTTAAAATCTCCAATTATCAAGGAAGATTGTACTCTAGTGCAATCTAAGAGAATATCATGAAAATGAGTCTTAATTACTCGTAAATCGAGACTCTAAAGTGGGGTTTAATAATACAAGAAAAATCTAATTTTCATCTTTGAAACCAAGTGTAAAATGGTCTACCAATATCGAAGGAAAATGGAGAGTTCTAAAAACTCAATTTCCTTTAAGTTCAGAAATTTCAGATTTGAGGTGCATTCTTTGAAAAATCATATCTCACTCTCTATACGTCCAAAATTGGAAAACTTCGTACCGTTGGAAACTACTTCCAAAGTACAAGTTTCTAGATGACTTTTTCATGATTCTAAATGGAAGACACTCAAATTTCGATTTAAAGCTACTGACTTGCACTTCCAAGACAGATTCGGGGTTGGTTTTTGGCAAACTTTGGAAATTCGTCAAAATTCACAGAATGTGAACTAGCCTCTAAAATTTGAAACACAATTAGAGTTACAATCAAGTTTAAAACACAACTAACAGAACTAAAATTGGATTTTGAGCATCAAGATATAGCAGTCCAAAGTTAGCTAAAAATAAGGACAGATATATTGCACATTTTCCAGATTTGGAAAAACGACTTTGGGGGTATCGAAATGGTCTTGGATTGACACCAAAATTGGTACAACTCAATTTCCATATGAAAACTACTCCTCTACCAAATTTCATTTGAAAATTCACACGGGAAGGTAGTGTACCAAACTACCAAAGTTTAAGGAAATCCGAAGACAAAGCTGCCTTCATGCTTCCGTTTTTCTTTTTCGAACCTTTGGCCAATGAAATCATCTCAAACATGGTTAATTTATGAAGAAAAGGTCTAATAAACATCCAATATACATTTGGTAGGTGATTGACACCAAAAGTTTCAAAATAACAAGTTCCAGGCTGGCCAAAATTAGGGTTTTCTATCACTGGTGCAGTTCTGTAATTGGGCCATAACTCAATCAATTCAACTTGGAATTGAGCAGGGTCAATGGCGTTGGAAACTAAATTAATAAGGCTACAATTACTCAGAAGAAAGTATTTTGAAATTCAGTTCATAGCTAGCTCAAATTCAAGCAACAAGTCCCAGCACATCACTGACTCTCGAGCATAGCCGTAAAACAGGACAAGTAACTTTGAAGAACTGGTACGGCTCACTCAAGTCAAATCAGGGGATGAATTTATACCGTTAGAAAACTAGAAGTGTCTAGTTTCAAATGCCGCAAACGTCACTTGATTTTGACATCTGGGAAAAGAGTTATGATCGTTTAAAGATTACTGCCAGCATATCCCTGTTACGCGAATTTCCAGTTTGTTCTTGTTCAAAACTCAACTTTTTCTTAACCAAATCAAGTAATTTTTTGTGGAAACTTTCCACACAACCTATGCAACATATATACAACAAATTCAAGGTCATTAGATCACAAAAAAAATCGAACCAAGGGCTCTGCAAAAACAGGGCAGAATCGGCTAAGCTTCTCATGCAACTTTCCTTTGATTTTCTTTCCACTTTTTCAACTTATATCCACTTGTTTAACACTTAATCAACATGAATAACAACCATAATCATCATATCAGTCCAACATGTCCATTGTGGGATTTCATAGAGCCCACTCAAATGATTTTCAACCAAATAAAGATATCCACATGAAGCTACAAGCTTCCAAGTCAAATTTAACTCACTAGAACCAAGTTTAAAGGGTTAGATGATTACCACCTCTTGGATGATGAAAACTCAGAAATTTTTGGTCACTAAGAGCTCCAAGAAACTCGGCTAGAAGACCTCCTCCTCCAAGCCAAGATGAATCCCCAAGTTGCTACAAGTTGGATGGTGTTTTTGTGAAGAAATTTGTGCAAGAAATAAGGTGAGATGATGAAGAGTTTTGTTCTCCTTCTTCCTTTAGAGTTTCGGCCAGCAAGGGGTGAGAGAAGAGAGAGATTGTGCTGATGGCGAAGCTTCTCTTGGAAGCTTGGTAGTTGGTAGTTTAAATTTGGCACAAAAGTCTACTCTCAATAGTGTGCGTACGCGCGCGTTTCGTGCTCGTTTCCTCTCGGGTTTGTTTCACTTGTGCACTAAACATCTAATGCACTTCCTTTAACACTATTATTATCCACTCTTAGTAGTCTAACAATAATTTCTAAAGTCCTTCAATTAGTCACGCGCGTGAAAACGCGAACTTCCAATTCGCGCGTGATAAAGCGCAATTTCTAAGAAATTCTTGTAACGATGATATAACTAACTAATAATAGGGTAATTAATCATAAAAATACCTATTTTAAAACTAACGCATGAGTTCTCAAATCTCCAATGTCACTGTACTCTCAAATCGACTATTGCCTCCAAACGCGATTTCACTAAATCTCGCTACACGAGCTTCCAAAAATTAAATTTATTAATGGGACATTTTAAAAATATACGCAAGTCATAGTTCCATGTAAATGGTTCCAAAAAAGTTGAAATAAATTATTCGGAGAAAACGGACGGATAATTATTTAAATAAGCCAATAATATGAGTTTAAAATAAGTAAATTTTTGGGTCCTCGCAGAAATAATACTCAAGGAGAATTCAAAAGTCGCTTTCGAGTCAAGTCGTGGCATGAAATCTCAATTCCAAAAGAAAGTACCTTACTTAACTTTTGGCACGAAAATCGAGAAAAGGAAGAGGGTTTTCATATCTCAAAATTTCTAATTCTATTCCCAAGTTTTAGAATATAAAGGAGCGTTCATGTTTTCTAATATTATGGAGTCAAAATCCATCAAAATTGTAAGGACTCGCAAAATTTACTTATTTAATTTCCTAATTTCTAGCTCATTTAATTATTTACTTGGCCATTTACTCCGAATATTATTTTCTAAGCTCTTTAGACCTAATTACATGGGTCTATAACTCAATTATATTTTAAAGTGACTTGTTTCAAAATTTAATTTTTGGAAGCTCATTAAGTGAGAATAGTGAATGCGCGTTTGGAAACAATAACCGATTTGGGCGTGCAATGAGTTTGGAAAATTGGAAACTTGTACAATAGCCTTAAAATAGGTATTCTTATATTTAAGTGTTCAAATGTTAGTTAGTTATACTATCGTTATAAGAATTCCTTGGAAGTTTCACTTTATCGCGCTTAAATCGGAAGTACGCGTTTTTACGCGCGCGATTATTTGAGGGACTTTAGACCTTCTTTTTTTGACCATTAAGAGTGAATAATAATAGTATGAATATAAGTGCATTAGAGGTTTAGTGCACAAATGAAACAAATCTGAGAGGATTCGAGCACAAAACGCGCGCGCGAGCGCGGGGAGAGAGTTGACTTTTGCTTAATTTTGGGCCACACATTAAAGCTTCTCAAGGAAGCCTCACTTTTGATCAAACACTCTCTCTCTCTCCTCACTAAGACAGCCGGCCATCAAGCATGAAAAACAACTCAAGAGTTCTTCAAATTCCTTCATCAAATCTTCATCAAACTTCCTCCTATTCACCTCAAATTTCACCTACACTTAGCTAATCACTTGGGGACCACATCAAGCTAGGAAAGAGGGCTGCTTTCCATGGTTTTCTTGACCATCTTTGGACCGAAAATTCTGCTTCAAGTCACCAGCAAGAGTAAGTGATGATCCACCTTGAAAAACTTGATTTGTGGAAGTAGTAGTGAACTTATGAGCTTGCAAATGCATGTGGGTAGCAAAAATTGTTGTGTGGGCTCTATGAACTCCCACTTTGGTTGGATGGACTGATTTGATTAATGATGATGCTATTAATGTTGGTTTAGTGCTTAAATTAGTGGAATAATGTTGGGTTGTTGGTAGAAACTCAAGGAAGGTGCAATGAACAAAAGTGACCATTTTACCCCTGCCATGTTCGTGCACTTTGGTACGAAATTTTGAGGTTCTAATGGCCTGTTTATGATGTATACATGTTATATGAATGGTGTAGAAAGTTTCATTGAAAAATAACATGATTTGGTTGGTTAATTGTAGTGATTTCAAAGGTTTAGTAAAACTGGAAAATTTTCCCGGATTGCCCAGGTAGTCCTTTTCTTTCGGCCATAACTTTTTACTGCGATGACGAAATTGAGTGCCGTTTGTGGCACTGGAAACTAGACATTCCCAGATTTCCAAAAGTATAAAATTCATGTTCTGGTTCCACTTGAGTGAACCACACCAACCGTTTGAACTTGGCTGCCCTGTTTCGTTAGTTCCCTGGAAGGCAGAACATGAACTACAACTTGAGGCTCAAATGTAGACTAGTTGTGGACAGATTTTGAAAATGGTTTCTTCTGAGAAATTGTAGCTTTATGAATGTGTTTTCCAACACCACCAACCACATCCAATTCTGAGTTGAATTGAGTGATTTGTGGCCGTATTTCGAAACTGACTTCTTGAAGGAAAACCCTCCTTTTGGGCAGAATTGTTACGAAACTTGATTGAGACTTGTTAATTCGAGATTCTTGGTGTTAATCACCTACCAAACCTATCTTGGAATGTCATTAGACCTTGTCTACACCAATGAACCATGTTTGAGGAAATTTCCTTGGCCAAATGCTTGAAAACGGAAAAACGGAAGTCCGAGGCAGATTTGCCTTGGAACTTCTTGGGATTTTAGTGGTTTCGTTAACCAGTTTCTTGTACATATTTTTCTATGAAATTTGGCAGAGGAATTTCCCATATATGGTAGTACATTCATACCAAATTTGGTGCCGTTCTGAGTCCGTTTCGATACCTAACCAAAGTCCCAAAATTTGAAGTTTAAATCTGGAATTTTGCTTAACAGTTTCGATTTTTCACCAACTTTGAGCTACTATATCTTGGTGCTCAACACTACGATTCTTGTTCCATTTGTTTTGTTTTAAACTTGGATTGCAACTCTAATAGAGTTCCAAATTTCGGAGGTTAGTTCAAATCAAGTGAATTTTTGCCAAATTTTCAAAGTTGGCCAAAAACCAACCTAAACCTGTCTTAAGTGTCCCAAAACAGCAACTTTGAGCTAATTTTTGAATACTTTCCATTTGGAATCATGGAAAAGTTTATTCTTTGAACTTTTAGTACTTTGGAAGGAGTTTCCAACGGTACCAAGTTTTCCAATTTTGGACTTGTAACGAGTGAGATACGACTTTTCAAAGATCTCGTATCAAAACTGAAATTTCCAAAACTTAAGGGAAATAGAGTTGTTCGAATTCTTCTTTTTTATTCCTCGATATCACTTGAACGTTTTACCCGTGATTTCAAAGACGAAAACTCGATTTCTCCTGTACTTTTGAAACCCCACTTTTGAGCCTCAATTTCTGAATAAATTAGGCTCACTTCCATGAAATTTTCTTGGATTGTACAAGCGTACACTCATGCATGATAATTGGGGTTTATAAATGATAATTCACTATTAAATTGCTCAGGCTCACATGAGGACCTTCAAGAGGATCCTACGGTGGACGCTTGAATTTCGAGTGCCATTCCTTCTTGTTTTACTTGGTGAGTGTCAAGTGTGTGACTACTTGAACTCTTGTGAACTTTATACATGCTTGTTTACTATCGATGACTTGAGATTTTGAAAATGGAGTCGAGTGTGTACTTTATCGCACTTGTTCTCACTTGAAATGAATCACTCATACTTGAAATGTTTTAATATGTCAAATGCTCGAAAGTTCAAATGCTTGAATTATATGAAATAGTATGCTATGACTGCATACGTCGTTGGAGTGAACCTTCTCGACACTCAAATGTACATGGGGGACGCCCAAACTCATAGGCCGACCTTGGAACTCGAGCCGGCATGGGCTTGGTCGGGAACCTCGGTGAGCCATGAGAATTACATGATAAGCTTGATCTATCGAGAGATCTTGCATGGCATACTCGTGGAGTATCGCCTTATAAATGTCGTTCGGGCCCGGTGAGGGTTGTACGGTAGACGGACATGAGAAGTAAGTGGAATCTACGGATTAGAAATATCGACCCGGATGACGGAGAGTCATTGCGGAAAGATATACTCATGAGATTGGCAAGCAAGTGGAGCTTAGCTCCTGAAAGCTATCATATCCTTGAATTGTTTCTGTTTTACATTTTACTTGAATTGTTAATTACTCGCACTGTATCATTTGACCTGTTATTTGGGCTTGCTACTTGAACTATATGCTTACATGCGTGTTCTTGGCCTCACGAGCGTTCCGCTCACCCCGTAGATTTGTTTTTCTTAATAGGGATGGAGGATGTGGAACTTGATGGAATCCCTTTTGAAGTGCTTTTGTATTAGGGTCCAAATGTAATTGACTAGACTGCTTGGCTATTTTGTACTTTGGGGATTGAGATATCTTTTGGGATCAAATGTAAGAATTGGATGATTGTTATATTGTGGAACTTGTGGTGTAAATTTTAATGTTACTTATGGATGCGACTTATCTTTCTTACGTGCCTTGTTGCGATAGATAATATTGTGTTAAGCTTGAACAAGATTGGTCTTGAGTCCTGGCGAGAACTGGGCAGGCGTCCCGCGGATACCCTTTGGTTCACCTTAGGGAGAAGTGGGGGCGTCACAGTTGGTATCAGAGCACTAGGTTAGAGATCTATATGGGAGACATACTAGATACTCTACCCTTAAGACCTGAGACCGGATAACTAAGTTATACCTTAAGTGGTACTTGGGACAAACTAGTGATTAGGTTAGGCATGCATAAGCGACATTCGAACGAGTCAGTGATTGAATTTCTAACCCGAAAAGTGTGATTATTTTGCAGGGATGGAAAACGGAAATGGAGCCCCGACAGCTAACGGGAATGGGCATGCTAATGGTCACGTAGAGCCTCCTAGGCCTATTTACTACCGATCCCTTGGTGGAGGGGCTCGAGTGCGCTACTCACCCTCTAGTAGCTACCCTCGATGTTCGTGTAGGTTGACTTTTGCCTACCCGAACCACGTTGTACTGGCCTTGGACGATGAGCGTCGTCAGTTGGTGAATGCCAACTTGGACTTACAGGCAGAGGTAGATGAGCTGAGGCAGATGGTTAGCGCTTAGGGAGAGCGGATTGTGGAGCTTGAGGAGGTTATAGAGGGCAAGGTGGCTACTGCTGCAGTCACTCGTGAGGAGCTCCAGAGTACTAGGGTCGACTTACTAGCTTGAGAGAGGAGGTCCGTGATCGGGCTTCCAGGATCTTGACTGATGCTACTAGGCTAGTAGATGAGGCGATAGATGTAGTCCAGAGCTCTGAGGAGGAGGAGGATCCTGAGGAGGAGATTCCGCCCGGTAGTCCTACTGTGGACTAGGCCCTAGTGATTGACTACTTGACCTTTTGACCTTTTGACTAGTATAGTTAGGATTAGTTGGGGGTGATGTGAGTGCTGAGGCCATTGTATTTTGCATGATTGTATAGCCTACTTTTGAGGCACTTGTTTTACTTTAGTCTTCTGTGACTAAAAGTACTCTCATGGCACCTGTATGCTATATTTTGTGATTTTTCCGATGACTTGCTAATTGTATGAACTTGACATGTTAATGAATGTAAATTATTGTTAATTTCATTGTTTTTGTGATTGGTTCTTGTTTTAAATATTTTCTCCCATAATTGATTCATTTCTTGCACTAAGCACGCCTAGGATAATGGAAGGACTAAGAGGGGTCGAGACCGTGGTCGAGGTCGTGGGCGAGGAACTAGACAGGCCCAACCTCATGGTGATGACCAAGGATCGGCAACTGGACCGACCCAGGGACAGGAAAATGTAGAGGGAAATCAAGTGGCTACTGCCATCAATAGGATGACTGACATCCTAGAACGCTTAACTGATAAGCAAGGTCCTGGACCGTTTAACCAACCTGGGGGACAGGATAGGGGCGAGAATAGAGCCTTAGAGAGGTTCTTGAAGTTTAATCCGCCTAAATTCCTTGGTGAACCCGACCCTGAAGTAGCGGAGAACTGGTTGGAGAGGATGACTAACATATTTGCCGCTCTAGACTATACTGAGGATAGGCGAGTGAATTTTGCTGCTTTCCAATTTGAAGGACCGACTCATGCTTGGTGGGACATGATAAAAGGAAAATGGGAGAGAGCCCAAACCCCTTGGACTTGGGAGAATTTCACGAGGGAGTTTAATGAAAAATTTCTTCCGCCCTTGATCCAAGAAAAGAGGGAGGATGAATTTATCAAGTTGAAACAAGGGACCCTTAGTGTAGCCGAGTATGAAGGGAAATTCACTAAACTTTCTAAGTATGCTCCTGAACTGGTGATTAATGAACGAAGGAGAATCAGACGGTTCATGCAGGGACTTAATGTGGAAATCCAGGAAGGATTGGCTGCAGCTCAAATCTCTACTTTTACTAAGGCCCTAGAAAAAGCACAAAGGGTTGAAAATGCGAGAATGCAAGTTAAGGACTTTCAGAATAGGAAGAGGAACTTTTCTAGTCGTACCTCTGGACAGACTAGTAAGAGTTCACAGCCTTCCAAAATTGGAAGAGGTATGGGAGGAATAAGGACTGCTGGAACTGCTAGGGGAGCTTTATCCAGAGGAGGTCGTAGTGGACCGGTTCGAGCTAAGGGAGCACCTTCTAGTGGTTCGGCAGTGACCCCTCAAGTCACTTGTGGTTACTGCGGAAAACCCAACCACTCCGAGAATGATTGTTGGAGGAAATCTGGGAGGTGTTTGGCGTGTGGTAGTATGGACCACCAACTCGCGAACTGTCCAAACAAAATAAAGATGGGAGGTAACACTCAAAGGCCAGAGAAGTCAACCTCTAAGCAGACCAGTGCAGGAGGAAGCCGACCTAAGGTACCAGCTAGTGTTTATGCACTGGATCACCAACAGATACCGGATGCTACTGAGGTGGTCGAAGGTACGATTCCTGTCTTCCACCGTTTAGTTAGGATTTTAATTGATCCGAGTGCGACTCATTCTTTTGTGAACCCTAATTTCATGAGTGGAATAGATTTTAAACCAATTAAGTTACCTTATGACTTGGAGGTTAAAACGCCTACTGGGGATCAAAGTCTAATCGCTAACCTGGTGTATAGAGATTGTGAGATCTGGGTTGGAGAACGGAAATTACTGGCCGACTTGATAGGCTTAGCGATTAAGGGATATGATGTGATCCTAGGAATGGACTGGTTAGCCCGCTACAATGCCCAATTGAATTGTAAGACAAAGATAGTAGAGTTGTGCATTTCGGGAGAGGCAACTTTGAAATTGGATGTAAAGGGTAGATTAGCCTCATCTGCACTTATCTCAGGAATTCGAGCTAGGAAAATGCTAAGTAAGGGAGCTCAGGGCTACTTGGCTTTTCTAATCAACACCCCTAGTGATAAGGTGAGATTGGAGGACATGCCTGTAGTAAAAGATTATCCGGACGTTTTTCCTGAAGAGTTAGAGTCTTTACCCCCGGAAAGGGATATAGCCTTTAAGATTGATGTGATTCCGGGAATAGCACCTATTTCTAAGACGCCATATCGGATGGCTCCAGCCGAATTGAAATTGAAATTACAACTACATAACTTGTTGGAACAGGGCTTTATAAAGGAAAGTGATTCTCCGTGGGGAGCCCCGGTTTTGTTTGTTAAGAAGAAATATGGGAGTTTGAGACTATGTATAGATTACCGAGGCTTAAATGATGTTACTATCAAGAATAAGTACCCGTTGCCCCATATTGATGAATTGTTTGATCAACTGCAAGGGGCGGTAGTATTTTCTAAGTTGGATTTGAGGCAGGGTTATTACCAATTGAAGATTTTGGAAAAAGATATACCCAAGACTGCTTTTAACTCGAGATATGGGCATTTTGAGTTTGCAGTAATGCCATTTGGATTGACTAATACACCTGCTGCTTTCATGGATTTAATGCATAGGATTTTTAAGCCTTATCGAGATCAATTTGTAGTGGTCTTTATTAATGATATATTGGTGTACTCTAAGAATGTGAAAGATCACGAGAAGCACTTGAGGATTGTTTTGCAAACCCTGAAGGAACATAAATTGTATGCTAAGTTTAGCAAGTGTGAATTTTGGTTGAAAAAAGTGACATTCTTGGAGCACATAATTTCTAAAGATGGGATTAAGGTGGATCCGACTAAAGTTGAAGCTGTCGCAAAGTGGAAACGACTGAAAAACCCTACTGAGATTCGAAGTTTCATTGGACTAGCAAGGTATTACTGGAGGTTTATCCAGGATTACTGGACCTATGACTGAGTTGAACAAGAAAAATGGGAAATTTATTTGGAGTTCCAAGTGTGAAGAGAGTTTCCAGGAATTGAAAAGACGTTTGACAAAAGCACCTGTGTTAGCTCTACCAAATGGGAAGGATAGTTTTGTGGTATACACGGATGCTTCTAAGGAAGAATTAGGATGTGTTTTGATGCAAAATGACAAAGTGATAGCATATGCATCTAGGAAATTGAAACCGCATGAGGAAAATTACCCGACTCATGACTTAGAATTAGCGGCTGTGGTTTTTGCTTTGAAGAAATGGAGACATTACCTGTATGGAGTGACATTTGAGGTTTTTACTGACCACAAAAGTTTTAAATATTTATTTTCTCAAAAAGAGCTAAATTTGAGGCAACGTAGATGGATGGAATTTTTGGAAGATTATGATTGCACGATAAAGTACCATCCAGGGAAAGCCAATGTAGTGGCCGATGCTTTGAGTCGTCAAGTACAAGTGGCCGGATTAATG
This sequence comes from Coffea eugenioides, assembly GCF_003713205.1. Classification (NCBI taxonomy): domain Eukaryota; kingdom Viridiplantae; phylum Streptophyta; class Magnoliopsida; order Gentianales; family Rubiaceae; genus Coffea; species Coffea eugenioides. Next base: position 24,653,842 of record NC_040038.1, read on the forward strand.
ATTAAGGAATTACACCTGTTAGAAGAAGTTAATTATTGGAATCCTCGATTGGAGCCGAGGAAAATAATTCTTGGAAATATTAAAGTAAATTTCACTATGTTGAAACGTATCAAGGAATCTCAGGAAAAGGACCCTGAAGTGCAAAGATGGTCGAAAAAAGTTAAAAAGGGAGAAAAGATGGATTTTAGCCTTGGGACGAATGGTATTTTGAAATTTCTGAATCGGATAGTTGTGCCAAAAGATGAGGAACTTAAGAAGGAGATTTTAGAAGAGGCACACCGATCAAAGTTTACGGTACACCCTGGAGGGAATAAAATGTACCAAGACTTGAAGAGTCTATATTGGTGGGAAAGTATGAAGAAGGAAATTGCCCAATTTGTCCAGACCTGTTTGGTTTGTCAACAGGTTAAAACTGAACATCAGAGACCATCAGGACTTTTGCAACCTTTGGAGATACCTGAGGGAAGTGGGAGAATATCACTATGGATTTTGTATCAGGATTACCAAAGACACAAAGAGGCCACAATGCCATTTGGGTGATAGTGGATAGACTAACCAAATCGGCTCATTTTCTACCGATCAGTATGAAATACCCATTGGAGAAATTAGCCAAGCTGTACCTGGATGAGATTATCAGGTTACATGGGATACCTGTAAGTATAGTGTCCGATAGAGATCCAAGATTTGTTTCGAGATTTTGGCAGAAGATGCAGGAAGTGTTAGGGACTAAGTTGAACTTCAGTACTACATACCATCCTCAGACCGATGGACAGTCTGAGAGGACAATTCAAACCCTTGAGAATATGTTGAGGACTTGTGTTTTGGATTTTGGGAAAAGTTGGAATAAGTTTTTGACGTTGGTGGAGTTTGCCGATAATAATAGTTTCCACTCTTCTATTCAAATGGCCCGGTATGAAGCACTTTACGGTCGAAAGTGTAGGTCTCCGATTTGTTGGGATGAAGTAGGTGAGCGAAAGATCCTAGACCCGACTACAGTGCCTTGGATTGAGGAAGCTAATGAGAAAGTAAAGTTGGTACGCCAGAGGATTCAAGCTGCACAGAGTCATCAAAAGAGTTATGCAGATAATCGGAGAAAGAATCTAGAGTTTGCGGTTGGAGATCTCGTATTTCTCAAGATTACTCCTTTGAAAGCAAGTTTGATGTCTGGGAAAGGAAAGAAGTTACAACTGAGGTTTGTAGGACCTTATAAGATTATCCAACGCGTGGGGAATGTAGCATATAAGTTGGAATTGCCATCGAGTCTATCTCGAATTCACAACGTGTTCCACGTGTCTATGTTTAAGAAGTACCATCCAGACCCTTCACACATTTTGCAACCGGAAAGTATTGAAATTGATGAGACCTTGACCTACGAGGAAAAATCGGTAAAGCTTTTGGATAGGAAGGTAAAGGAATTGAGAAATAAGCAGATACCGTTGGTAAAAGTTCTCTAGAGGAATCATGGAATAGAGGAAGCTACCTGGGAGGTCGAAGAAGCAATCCGAGGAAAGTATCCAGACCTGTTCACTAATCAAGGTAAATTTCGAAGACGAAATTTTCTTAAGGGGGAGAGGATGTGAGGACTCGCAAAATTTACTTATTTAATTTCCTAATTTCTACCTCATTTAATTATTTACTTAGCCATTTACTCCGAATATTATTTTCTAAGCTCTTTAGACCTAATTACATAGGTCTATAACTCAATTATATTTTAAAGTGACTTGTTTCAAAATTTAATTTTTGGAAGCTCGTTAAGTGAGAATAGTGAATGCGCGTTTGGAAACAATAACCGATTTGGGTGTGCAGTGAGTTTGGAAAATTGGAAACTTGTACAATAGCCTCAAAATAGGTATTTTTATATTTAAGTGTTCAAATGTTAGTTAGTTATACTATCGTTATAAGAATTCCTTGGAAGTTTCACTTTATCGTGCTTAAATCGGAAGTACGGGTTTTTACGCGCGCGATTATTTGAGGGACTTTAGACCTTCATTTTTTACCATTAAGAGTGAATAATAATAGTATGAATATAAGTGCATTAGAGGTTTAGTGCATAAGTGAAACAAATCTGAGAGGAATCGAGCACAAATCTGAGAGAGTTGACTTTTGCTTAATTTTGGGCCACACATTAAAGCTTCTCAAGGAAGCCTCACTTTTGATCAAACACTCTCTCCCTCCTCACTAAGAGAGCCGGCCATCAAGCTTGAAAAACAACTAAAGAGTTCTTCAAATTCCTTCATCAAATCTTCATCAAACTTCCTCCAATTCACCTCAAATTTCACCTACACTTAGCTAATCACTTGGAGACCACATCAAGCTAGGAAAGAGGGCTGCTTTCCATGGTTTTCTTGAGCATCGTTGGACCAAAAATTCTGCTTGAAGTCACCAACAAGAGTAAGTGATGATCCACCTTGAAAAACTTGATTTATGGAAGTAGGAGTGAACTTATGAGCTTGCAAATGCATGTGGGTAGCTTGTTTATGTTGGAAAAATTGTTGTGTGGGCTCTATGAACTCCCACTTTGGTTGGATGGACTGATTTGATTAATGATGATGCTATTAATGTTGGTTTAGTGCTTAAATTAGTGGAATAATGTTGGGTTGTTGGTAGAAACTCAAGGAATGTGCAATGAACAAAAGTGACCATTTTACCCCTGCCATGTTTGTGCACTTTGGTGGGAAAGTTTGAGGTTCTAATGACCTGTTTATGATGTATACATGTTATATGAATGGTGTAGAAAGTTTCATTGAAAAATAATACGATTTGGTTGGTTAATTGTAGTGATTTCAAAGGTTTAGTAAAACTGGAAAATTTTTCCGGATTGCCCAGGCAGTCCTTTTCTTTCGGCCATAACTTTTTACTGCGATGTCAAAAATGAGTGCCGTTTACGGTATTGGAAACTAGACATTCCCATATTTCCAACGGTATAAAATTCATGTTCTGGTTCTACTTGAGTGAACCACACCAACCGTTTGAACTTGGCTGCCCTGTTTCGTTAGTTCCCTAGAAGGTAGAACATGAACTACAAATTGAGGCTCAAATGGAGACTAGTTGTGGACAGATTTTAAAAATGGTTTCTTCTGAGAAATTGTAGCTTTATGAATGTGTTTACCAACTCCACCAACCACATCCAATTCTGAGTTGAATTGAGTGATTTGTGGTTGTATTTCGAAACTGACTTCTTGAAGGAAAACCCTCCTTTTGGGCAGAATTGTTACTAAACTTGATTGAGACTTGTTAATTCGAGATTCTTGGTGTTAATCACCTATCAAACCTATCTTGGAATGTTATTAAACCTTGTCTACACCAATGAACCATGTTTGAGGAAATTTCCTTGGCCAAATGCTTGAAAATGGAAAAACGGAAGTTCGAGGCAGATTTGCCTTGGAACTTCTTGGGATTTTAGTGGTTTCGTTAACCAATTTCTTGTACATATTTTTCTATAAAATTTGGCTGAGGAATAGCCCTTATATGGTAGTGTATTCATACCAAATTTGGTGCCGTTCCGAGTCCGTTTCGATACCTAACCAAAGTCCCAAAATTTGAAGTTTAAATCTGGAATTTTGCTTAACAGTTTCGATTTTTCACCAACTTTGAGCTACTATATCTTGGTGCTCAACACTCCGATTCTTGTTCCGTTTATTTTGTTTTAAACTTGGATTGCAACTCTAATAGAGTTCCAAATTTCGGAGGTTAGTTCAAATCAAGTGAATTTTTGCCAAATTTTCAAAGTTGGCCAAAAACCAACCTAAACCTGTCTTAAGTGCCCCAAAACAGCAACTTCGAGCTAATTTTTGAATACTTTCTGTTTGGAATCATGGAAAAGTTTATTCTAGGAACTTTTAGTACTTTGGAAGAAGTTTCCAACGGTACCAAGTTTTCCAATTTTGGACTTGTAACGAGTGAGATACGACTTTTCAAAGATCTCGTATCAAAACTGAAATTTCCAAAACTTAAGGGAAATAGAGTTGTTCGAATTCTTCTTTTTTATTCCTCGATATCACTTGAACGTTTTACCCGTGATTTCAAAGACGAAAACTCGATTTCTCCTGTACTTTTGAAACCCCACTTTTGAGCCTCAATTTATGAATAAATTAGGCTCACTTCCATGAAATTTTTTTGGATTGTACAAGCGTACACTCATGCATGATAATTGGGGTTTATACATGATAATTCACTATTAAATTTCTCAGACTCGCACGAGGACCTTCAAGAGGATCCTACGGTGGACGCTTGAACTTCGAGTGCCATTCCTTCTTGTTTTACTTGGTGAGTGTCAAGTGTGTGACTACTTGAACTCCTATGAACTTTATAAATGCTTGTTTACTATCGATGACTTGAGATTTTGAAAATGGAGTCGAGTGTGTACTTTATCGCGCTTGTTCTCATTTGAAATGAATTACTCATACTTGAAATGTTTTAATATGTCAAATGCTCGAAAGTTCAAATGCTTGAATTACATAAAATAGTATGCTATGACTGCATACGTCGTTGGAGTGAACCTTCTCGACACTCAAATGTACATGGGGGACGCCCAAACTCATAGGCCGACCTTGGAACTCGAGCCGGCATGGGCTTGGTCGGGAACCTCGGTGAGCCATGAGAATTACATGATAAGCTTGATCTATCGAGAGATCTTGCATGGCATACTCGTGGAGTATCGCCTTATAAATGTCGTTCGGGCCCGGTGAGGGTTGTACGGTAGACGGACATGAGAAGTAAGTGGAATCTACGGATTAGAAATATCGACCCGGATGACGGAGAGTCATTGCGGAAAGATATACTCATGAGATTGGCAAGCAAGTGGAGCTTAGCTCCTGAAAGCTATCATATCCTTGAATTGTTTCTGTTTTACATTTTACTTGAATTGTTAATTACTCGCACTGTATCATTTGACCTGTTATTTGGGCTTGCTACTTGAACTATATGCTTACATGCGTGTTCTTGGCCTCACGAGCGTTCCGCTCACCCCGTAGATTTGTTTTTCTTAACAGGGATGGAGGATGTGGAACTTGATGGGACCCCTTTTGAAGTACTTTTGTATTAGGGTCCAAATGTAATTGACTAGACTGCTTGGCTATTTTGTACTTTGGGGATTGAGATATCTTTTGGGATCAAATGTAAGAATTGGATGATTGTTATATTGTGGAACTTGTGGTGTAAATTTTAATGTTACTTATAGAAGCGACTTATCTTTCTTACTTGCCTTGTTGCGATAGATAATATTGTGTTAAGCTTGAACAAGATTGGTCTTGAGTTCTGGCGAGAACTGAGCAGGCATCCCGGGGATACCCTTTGGTTCGTCTTAGGGAGAAGTGGGGGCGTCACAAAAATGTTACTCATTTTCATAGTAAAGGTCGAAGTTAAAAGTTCCAGGTTTCCAAGAGAAAGCTAGTGTAACTCCTCAAGAGTTCCTCTAGCTAAAACGCTCCATTTTGCGGTTCAATTTCATGGAAACCAAGGACGTAAGACTAGGGATTGAAATCCATTTCTCAAGTATGAAATGAGGTGCAAATAACCAAAAAAGTTATACTTGTAACCTAGAAAATGTTTCCAAGTGACTTTGGAGTATTGTCAATTTACAAAGAAAAATTCAGTTTTGGCAACCTTCTTTGAAAAATCATAACTTGAGTTCCATGACTCTAAATTTTACAAATCTTATACTGTTGGAAAATAGACTCAATGAACTAAAACTCTCTAGAAGACACTTTTTCTAGATTCAAATTTGAAATCAGTCAAATCTTAGCTCCAAATCACTATTTCAGTGAGAACAGAGCAAAACAGTCTTGAATTTTCAGTGAATTTTGGAAATTTTGAAAATTTCATTGAAATAGAATCAACCCTTGAAATTTATACCAATGAAAGCAATCCAAATCTAGTTTCAAATGCAATAAACAGAACTCAATTTGGATCTTTCTACACCAAGATACAATAGTTTTATGAAAGTTGATTTTTGAAACCTGGTTCACGAATTTCCAGCTTTGGAACATTTGACACAGTTTGTAAATCGGGTCATAATTAAAGCTACACAAATCAAAATTTAGCATGGTTTATGGCATTGAAAACTAGATTCAAAATGCTAAAAATCATTAGAAGAAATTGTCTTCAAATTCATTTTTTAAGATGAGTGAAAATGAGCTACAAACTGCAACTATGCTTGTTTCTCGGATTAAAACAATGAGGAAAATCAGCCAAATTTTCCGGTTCACTACGGCTCATAGAAAATGAACTAGCAGGTGCTTTTTATACCGTTAGAAAGCTCTCGGAGTCTAGTTTCATATGCCACAAACGACACTTGATTTTGACTCCTAAACGAAAAATTATGGCCTGTTGAGTACACACTGGTATGCTATCCTGATCAGAAATTTTCCAGGTTTGCTTCCTCACTTTAACCTAACTTTAACTCAACCAAATGCAGTGCTTTTTGGGAGATAATTTACACACATAAACACCAACATATAAAAGCATTTTGGCATCAAAATAACCACAAAATTCGAAATTAAAATGAGGGAAATGAACCAGCAAAATTTCGGACAGCTTGCTCTCCTTCCTCTTCAACTTTTCTTTTCAACTTTCACAACCAAGACCAAGTTGCCATTCACTAAAACAACAACCAAACAAACAATAATTCCTCAAGGCCACTACCTAAGAATCCACCTCAAGACATCTACCTAAAGTCAAGGTTCATTGAATCTATCAACAACCCAAGCTTAACTAGTTAAAACTAACTAAACTAACCATAAGTTGGAAGGAAAAATGAGGGTTTTGGGAGAGTTACCTTTCCTCCAAGTGTAGTAGACAAAACCACAAGAGTTTAAATTCTAAACCACCAAGATTCTCTCCTCCTCCAAGTCTCCTTTTAAGCTTGAGTGATGATCCAAGAAGATGAGCAAGTTTGGAGTGAGTTTTTGGGAGCAAAATGGAAGAAGATGAAGCTACAATTTTTGTCCAAAAATGAAGAGGGGTGGCCGGCCAAAGGGAAGAGAAAAGAAAGGGTTTGGTAGCTTTTTGTGTGATGTGATTTGATGAGAAAGTTGATATGACATAAAGTTACCTTGGTGTAAAAAGTCGACAAATGAATAGTGGGCTATTAGTGCTTCAAATTGAATTTAATTCAACTCACTCACCTCTAATCCCTCAATTAACTTTTCTTAGTCTACAGTTGATCACCCTTAACTCTCCAAGACCACTGTACTCTCGGACCGAATATTGCCTCGAAAAACGTGTTTTCACTAATTCTCACTAATCGAACCGTAGGAAATTTAACTTTAAAAACGAATGTGCTAGAATATAAATTGGGGTACTGTACCATGCAAATGCGATTAAAATGGATGAAATAATTTAATTGGAGTAAATGAATAAATAATTAAATAAATAGATAAATCAGTAAAATAAATAAATAAATATAAATAAAATAAAAATCTGGGTCCTCACACTTTCAGGTTCTTGGCAAAAGGCCGGATATTTCTAGTGAAACTTTTAACACTTGCAACGTTTGTCATTTTCTCTCCCACTACTTAACAATAATACTCATTCGGCATTCCTCAATCCCTTGAGAGACATCCCCTCCATCAAGCTGGACTCTATCTCCTTCCTTGTCTATTAAAGCAAATTTCCTTAACACTTCTTCTAATTCCTCAGTCATTTAAACCAACTTTCAAGGATTCCTCAACAATTACTAGCTTGGATTCAAAATAGAAAGATTAGAAATAGCCACCGGAATTTTAATAGAAGATAAACGTAGCAAAAATAGAAGCACAAGCCAATTACCACGAACAATAAACAACAAGGAAGTAGAAACTACAATTAAAGAAAAAGAGGGAAGAGCTATGATACTAAAATAGAAATAGAGAGGAAAGATTTACGAAACTAAAAACATATCAACAATCTACTTGGCATCTAGTGCATCAATGAAGTACTTCAGCTGAAGATATTTTATTTATGCTAACTTTTTTGAAGAAGACAGCCCGTGATAATGCATAAATGCTTATGAATTTTATCAATGTTTGTTGAAGGCGAGGTATATCTATGCTCTAATGTCTAGAAAGGTGGGACCTTTTTGGGAAAAGGTAGAAGGTACAAAAATTTTTAAGTTTTGAAAGTCACTTTTCAAAAACACCCACTAGGGGGATTTTGGCTCCCTACTAGAGAGAGAACAAGCTTTCATGCAAGAGAGACCCTACCAGTGCAGATGTGAAAAACAACATAACATGTTTGTTCGCGCTAAAACATAATTTGTGATCAAGCATTCAACTACACCGAGTGCTTAATCTAATGCACTGACCCACTCGAGCATATTGGGTTTGCAAAAGCTAACATGTGGAACTCTATATGTGAATTTTTGGATAATCTTCTCATATTTCAATTATAAAAGCGATGCCTTGCCTAGTCAGTAAATTTGTCGTTTGACCTTAATACTCAAAAATTATTAATATGCGTAGTTCAATAAATATTTAGGTGAGAAATGCTTAGACAACTTCTAAAGGATGTTTAGGTATATTGGTTTTTGAATGATGAAAACAAATTCAATGCATCAAATGTGCTAAATGAAAAATCTTTGAAAGTTATAAATATTCATATTATTGTTCTCATGTATACCTTATACAAACTTTAACTTTATTTACTCAAATATTTCTAATTCAATTATAGATCTAATACATAACAAAGATGCAAACTTAATTGGCAAAAAGTAATCAAGTTAGAAGAATTATTACATTTACTCATCTTTCAATCTATGTGATTGTTTCTATACTACACTACACTAGGAGAGGAACACCGCACTATGTGTGGTGTGAAGTTACAAGTTTAACATGCCCAGTGGGAAGTTAAAAGGCTAATATGACCAGAGCCCTCATTGGCTTTATTTTTCCAACCATAAATTATTTTTTTATCATTTTTTGTATGTGGTAGATAATGAAGCATTTTGTCAACATTTCAATTAAGAAAAGAAATAACACTAATAAAGTTGAAGAGCATAATAACACATAATTGAGGTAAGCTCACCAACTGTACGATGCATCTCATTACCTGTGAAAAGTTACAATTTAAGACATAAGATACATTCATCCAAAAATATTGACTGCTATATCTAGAAATGCCTCTCGTCTTTCTTATCTTCCGTCGCGTTCAATCAGCCAATTATAGTGGAACTATGTATTAGTGGTGAAAATTTCAAAAAATAAAGCATCACAAAGTTTGATATCTCTACTATAGCAAGTGGCTGTTGAAGTAACTAATGACTTCTGGTAAAGATATTGGAAAGGATAAAACAAAGTATCAAGCATTCATGACAAAACTCCATAAGTTTCCATTAGCTTCCAAGTTCCAGCTATCCAAATATCAATCAGATCTGCCAAGAATGAATCATATTAGAATTTAATAACATTTTGTGTAAATAGTAGAATGACAATCTTGTTAAATCACAGGTAACGCACCCGTAGTTTTCGCCACACTTCATTGCAAAATTGTAAGGAAATAGTAAAACATGAAATATAAACAAAGTCGTCAAGAACACATTCCCTACTCCTAAGTTTGAGCCACCATTATATTTGAATAATACCTCTTGCCATTCAACTTTTTCTCAAACATTAATGTTGGACATATAAATAAAGAATAGAAAGCCAATAAACAGCAGATGCATTTTGAGCCACCATCTTATTCGGATAAATACCTCCTGCCAACCAATTTTTTCTTAAACATGAATGCTAGGTAAACAAATAAAGAACAGAAAATCAAAAACAACATATGCATTTTAGCTTATAAATCCTGTAGTTATATTTCATTCATGCCACATTTTCACCAAGACAACATGAATGAACATAGGACATTAATTTAAACTAAAAGAAAATTTTCTCTTCTTTCTTAAAAAGCTCAATGATAGAACAAAAAGCTCCAAAAAATAAAGCAAAAGCTACAAAGAAATTTCAATATATTAGTTTGGTATTTGTTAAGAGTTTACTTTTTAAATCTTGAAACGCAATTTATTCTCTATGTAATTCTTAGATTTTAATTTTCTTTTTTACATAAAGGTGTTAGAAAATTCTAGTTGCCTAATTGAGAAAAGGTGGATATAAGAATTTGTTGCAGATACATGAATTTGTATTTCACCCACCAGCAAAGAGGGAAAATTTGTTTTTTGCATAGAAAGAAGAGGGAATAGTTTTTTTTTCTTTGATAGAAAGGATTGGAACACTCTTGACATGAGATAACTCCAGCAAGACATCTTCCCATCCATTAAATGCCAATCTCACAATTTATCATTTGTTCATTATCTTGCTCAAAATAATCATTTATTTTTTAACCACACATACACATACATAAAAGAAAGCCTTGTTCCATTGTTTCCACTTGACCAGATGTTTAGCAAAAAAATAATAATAATTGAAGCACAAGATAAAAGAGACAAGAGAAAGAAACAAACATGAAAATGCTTACTTCTCTAGTTCTTAAAAACCCAGGGAACCATAAAGAATACCCTTTGTGAGCTAGGAGTTTAACAAACATTTTGCATGGAAGAAAAGACATGAAATTACTAAAAGGAAAAACCTACCAATAGTTGTTGTTCATTCTTCTTCTATCACATAACTGCCATTAAAACAAGACGCGAGTTTTAGAATAGGGATAAAAAAGGAAACTCTAAAAACAATTATTAAGTTAATAATCACTTCGTGAATAAAATAATGTCAGAACATCCATTAAAATCACAATCATTTCATCTTCAATCTTCTTTATCATCTTCCACTTGAAGAAAGAAAACGAAAAACACAGCCATCTCTCCAAGTCCAACATAATCTACTAAAAAAATATATTGAAAAAGTCAGCTAAATCCTTACGAGAGAGATAAAAAAAAGAAAAGAAAAGAAAACCATGACTTGCATTCCATATAGTGATTGAGGAGTTTAGAAAAAATTTTAGGAAAACAAACACAAAGACATAGCATGCTTTTTTTGTGAGGAAAAAACCACTACAGGTGCTGAACTAAGACCAGAGGTTTTCTGGATTATTATGAAATGAAGGGCTAAATGGATACCTGAACCCACTTGAAGTAACTGACTGTAACACCTCCGGAATTTGCCTATATGTCTGGGAGTATAACAACTCCCTTCTTTGTTAATATCTGTAAAGTAAAGCCAAGGTTAGTTAAGTTGCTTCCCTGCACATGTTATTTTTGCTTTGAGACGCTATGCCTTTTGACCTCCATACTAACCTCATCTACCTCTGGATTAGTAGGATGATTAGCTACCTCGATTATAAATTTGGCTTTAATATCTTTTGCATTAATCATCTTCAAGCAGAAGATAATAGGTACTACTAGTGTAACTCAAAATTTTGATCAACGATTAACTTGACAGGGAAGTTCCTGATTCCCAGAGGAGAAGTATATTCATCAAGTGTTGAAAATCCAATGAAGAAAAGGGAACAGGAAAAACTGAAGCAAATAGAAAGACATTTTAAAGATCAAAAAATCTATTTTAAACAAGTGAATCTTTTTAGTTATCATATGGATTGCTTTTTCTGAGCTGGAGATCAACAAAACACCTGCACGAAAGACACAAGAAAATGACTAAAAATAAAACTCAAAAAGAGCAAATGCCAAAGAAAATGGCTAAAAAGAAAAGCATACCATCATTTGAGGTATGAAGAGAGCAATTTAAAGAAAAAAGTTAAATCAGAATAATAAAACAAAACTTACATTTTTCCCACAGCAGTTGCCTTTCACGAGTGGTCATTTTTCCTCCATGCTGCAGAAGAAATCCAAGAAAGGCAAAATTGAAAAAGAAAAATGGAACAATAAAAATCAAGTAGGTACCAAAAATAAAGTAAATAAATATCTAAAAGCTAGCTGATAATCAATTATTCACCATCTTAGATCATATTAAAAGTTTTTCTTGGAACTAAAAATAAAAAACTGAAATGCAACAAATACATTAATCACAGAAAGAAAAGGGAAGAAAAATTACCATATCTGTATTCTACAAATTCGCATAGATAGTCGGGACGAAATATTGAACTTCCCTTTCTCGCTGTTTCTGAAAATGACACGAAAGAGGAGGGAAAAATTGATTGTTTTTTGCCAAGAAGATGGCAGAAAAATAGAAAAAATTAGCTATAATCACTCGAGAGAGGGAGGGAGGGAGATGAAGAAGAACAAGAGGCAGAAATGGGAGAAATCGATAGAGGGAAGGGGGGGAGATTACCAGCCCCTTTTCTGCCTTGAGCCTATCGTCCAACAACTCTATCAGAAGAAAAAAATCTGGCCCCTAAAGAATTATAGAATGACAGGTTTTACAAACAAAGCAAGCAAAGGGGAAAATGTATAAACAACAGATTATCCCAAAACTATATGCAAGCAAAGGAAAAAGAAGAATTAAAAAAATGCACAATATCATACAAAAATAAATTGCATTTGAATATGTAGTGAGCAAACAAAGAATGGAAGTGATGTGTGCATGGACCTCAGCCCATGTAATGACCTAGTCCGGGTTCAATTGGGCCCGGTCACACGTGCATGGGCCAAGCTCTTCAAAGAATCCCTCCAAGGCCTTGTTCGTGTTGTCCAAGACCAACATGGAGTCCATAGAGATATTGAAGGCTTAGAAGGAGACAACCAAATCATCTACACCATGATCCAAGCCCATGAAGAGTCAAGTGGGCCTCCAAGAGAGTTGGCCGAGTAGGGCTTTAAGCCTTAGAATTTACTTAGAGTTAGTTTAGGCGCTTTAGTAGAGCAGGGGCCGGCCCATCTTGACACCAAGATGGCCGACTGCTTCCCTTAGGGTTTCTAGGGTTTTTAGTAACCTTTAGCCTATAAAAAGGCTAGCTTTGTAAGGTTCTAAACACAAGTTTTATGAATAAAGTTCTTAATATTTTCGGTTTCTTCTTAAGAGAGAATTCGAGCCTTTAACTTGCTTTGGCAAGGGTTTTTGAGCAATCTTGCATCCTGTCCTTGATTGTTCAACCGACCTATTCCCCTGGAGTATTCACTTTCATCGGAGTGTCGTTCTACCGCCTTTAATCAAAACGTGTCGTCCGTTTGATTCTAGGTTCCGCAAACCAAGCGTTGGACAACCTCGCTAGATCCTTGGGCAACGTGCTACGTGTCTCGAAACAAGTTGATCGAGGAACGTATCAGTTGGTATCAGAGCTTTGGTGGAGGTATCTTCCGTTATATCCGTAGCTTTGTCTTAGTTTTTAGTTGATTCTGCAGCCTTGTTTCAAAAAATTCTGTTCGTCTAGTTATATCCTTTGTTGCGTCGTTTGTCAAAAAAAAAAATCTGTCCGCAATTTTTCTTGTGTCTTGTTGCGTCAATTCAGTCGTGACTTTGTTGTTCAATTCTGCCCGTATTCTTTGTGTGTTGCTGTTCGAAGTATTCTGTCCGTGTAGTTCCTTGTGTAACAAAAAAAAAAAAAAAAGAGAAAGCCACGCGTGCGGCAGCTAGGGTTTCACCCTTGTCGCGAACGTTGAGTTGCAATCTGTCCGCGGGTTTTGTGAGCATTGGTGGCATGCAAAATTCTGTCTTGAACCTACCCAAACCTGTCTTGCTCACGTAGTGTCCCTTGGGCAGCAAGAAAGTCGAAAACTAGAGGCGGCTAGGGTTTCCTTGCGCGCTAGGGGTTTTGTTGTCTCCTTCCAAATCTGTCCAAATCCGTTGTGAGCCGTCCAAGCTGTTTTTTATTAATTTTCTAAACTGAATTTTTGGTTAAAACTTGTTGGGGTGGGAATCTTGAAGGGAACCTACCAGATTTTTTTTGAGTTTCTTGAAGATCTTGGTTACCACCTAGAAGTTCTTGAAATTCTTGGAAGTATCTTGCAAGATCTTGGAGTTTTCGGCTATTCGATTGTGTGAGTTGAGGGGCTGCATTATTTCTGGAATTTTTACTACTTCGGCCGGGTATTTGTGTTGTTGGTTAAGTCAAAAAAAAAACAGAATCGAAAAAAGAAAAGAAGAAAGCAATTCGGGTGGAACAAAGGCCGGACAAGAAGAAAGGAAGGACTTGGGTTTTTTATTGCCAAGACAACAACCATTACATATTGTTTCTAAGCCAACCAGAAAATTTGAACAAACAAAAGAAAGAAACTCAAAAGTTTTGGCCTACCTCTTCTTGAAATTCTTGATCACCTTGAGCCTTGATCACTTGAACCACCCTTTGAGGTTCTTGAAAGTCTTGACCATCTTGTTTCTTGAAAACTTGCACCTCCCTTCGAATAAAAAGTTTCTTGTATGTTCTTGCATCCATACGGGGCTTTCTTGGTTTAGGACTAAACTTCGTGGGAGTTTCTTGAGCAGCCCATTGGGGGGATCCTTGAGTGACATTGCTCACATTATCTTGGGAGGCCATTGTCTTGAAACAAGAACCAAGGCTGCCTTGCCTTGCAAAGAGAGGGGGGGAGCCGAGTTGTTTTGTTCTTTGAAGTGTGAAGGGGCCGAGTTTCTTGGAGTGTCTTGGAGAAAGTTGCGGCTGTGAGAGAGAGAGTTTTATAAGGGAGTAGCCGACTTGGGGAAGGGTTTTTTAAGGAGGAAAATTCTGGAAACTTTCGGTTGAGGGAGTGTCGCGCCCCACTTTTTGATAAGAAAAGTGTTGTGGAGTGGTGGTGTGAGTGTGTGTGATATACATGTGAACGTGTGCGGAATGAAAAGTAAAAGGCCATGGGACTTAGAATGCGACGATTTGGCCAAGTGAAGTTCAAAAGGGTTTTTTGTATCAAAAATGGAGTCGCCACTTGGTATAGAGTTAGGGTGTACCAAGTCACCCAAAAAGTGTTTTTGTTTTTGAATAAAAAGTAAATAAACCCTTTTTGAGAACTTTTGGGTCTGCGTAACCAAAAGAGGGATCGGGGGTCACATTTGACGAAGGGGAAGGCAAGGATAAAAATCCAAGGCACCCCTTCGACCTAGCCAAGGCTAGTTGCGCGACTTAACCAATTTTTCCTAATTTTTCTACCCAAGGTATGTATCGCGTATTGGATATGTCTATATGAATGCAAAACCCTATACCTAGGGGGATTGGGGGGAAATTTCTCTTCAAAGGTTGAGTGGTGCCAATCACATTAATTGTGAAGCCCAATAATGATCCTTTTGGAGAGATCACACCTAAACCTAAATGACGTGAAAAATGAGTGGAATGCATGCCATGTGAAAGTGTGAGTTTGTGTGAAATGAGAAAAATGATAAAAGTAATAAGATAAGAGTGAAGGTGTGCAAATGAATAAAAATATAGATGCTCGTGTGTAAGTGAATGAAAATAGTAAATATATAAGTAAAATAGGTGCAATGTGTGAAGTGAAAAGTAAAGAAAGTGAATAAGTGTGTGAATATGACATGTGGATTTAAAATATATAATTAGTGAGGAAAATAGTGAGAAAATGATATGAAAATGCATGAACTTAGAGGAATGCATCAGGTCGGGTACGGGAATGACCTCTAGTTTTTGTGATTTTAATTTTCCCTTTGATTAGAAGGAAAAACTAGCGTGCTAAGGCTATTTTGAAGCCACACTCGCTCGTTTCCCTTACCCAAGGGGGTTTCTCAGACAAATGGACCCTATAACTAGCATGAAATGCAAAGGCCTAAAATGAAAGGGAAAAGGTTAGAGGGACATGCCAAATGCCATAAAAACTAAAAAAATGCATGAAATGTAGTGGAGCATGCGAATGTGAACTAGCGAGGGGAAGTCCCTAAGGGTCTAGCGTTGGACTAGCCCATTCTATGAATTCCGACTAGCGTTGGACTAGTGGAAACGTACATTCATTCATCACATTCATTCAGGCTATAAAAAGCGAGTAGACATGCCAAACACTTATAAACACATAGCACGTAACACTTAACATGCTCGACTAGATGCAAAACCTAATAAAGCAAGTAACACGTAACACAAAGGCATGCAACCAAACTAATGAACTTATTACATTCACTAACTAAAACAAAAGGGGAAGGGGAAAATGGACCAAATCGCTCGCCAAAGCCCTATCTATTACAAGCCAAGAGGTGTACACATACCCCATAAATGAAAGGAATTAAAGGAATTAAAGAAATGTAAAGAAAGCAAGGTAGACATGCAATTCACTTAGCACATTGGATCATATAGGAGAGATAAACAAAGATAAAAGAAATTATACCTTCCCCTAATGGTAAGCAAATGAAGGAAAATGGCTTCAAAACAATAAAGGGGTCAAGGCATCAATTTAAAAGTAAAGTATAAGCAAAAACACCAAAACCCACCTAATTGCAACTTGAATGAGCTCAAAAAAATGCTTAAAGACCAAGAAAACGGAATAACCCGTTCAATTTCCAAATATAGCATCTACTAAAGACCCAAAACAAGCATTACTCAAACATTCAAGTCCAAATAAATCGTTTAAGCACTTCAAAGATTCCAAAAATAAAGAAAGAGCCAAACAATGATTGAAGTTGCAATGATTTTAGGACTTAATTACAAGATACTAAAACATGCTGGGGCTATTGTGGCACAAAGAGAAACTTAGAGGGATCAAATTGATTAAATGTTCCAATTACTTGGGCCTTAGTAGCATTATGGGAAACTTGAGGGGTTAAAGTGTAAATTTTTAAAAAATGATTTCATGCAATCTTCATGCAAATGACGTGAGAAACACATTCTGCAGCAGAAATTTCAGCACAACTACGAAGCTTTCGACAACTGAGAATGAAACAAGTATTTTCCAACCAAAACTCAAAACTTTAAACTAGGAAACAACTACAACACTATCATAATCCAAACAAACAACAAGCATAGAAGGAAATCATGCAAATTCTAGGAAACTTTCGTACAAGCTCATGAAGAAACCTTCGGCAAATTTCTGTTGCAAAAATGCATCTAGAATCCATATAGATTTCTTATGAAAAGAAACCAACAAACTCATTATTTGTCAACCAAAAACATATAAATCTTACAAATCACCACTCTTAGCATAACTCAAGTACAAGATTAACAGCAAATCAGGAGGCTAAAGCTTGTGAGTGTTTGCGGAAAAGAAAAGAAAACAAAACGGGTTGCGGCAGCCTCTGCTCTGCTGCAAATTCTGCAGCCAACCCATTTATGTCTTCCTTACCCAGTTCAATGGTATTCATGCAAAGCAACACAACTCTGGACACTTCCTAAACTGAACAGAAATAGCCATGGTAGTTCAAAACAAACAACGACCAAAAGAAGGAAAATGCAGTCTAGCCGAATTGATAAAAATGCAGCAGAATTTCTGGCGTGAACTTTGCAGCTCATTTCATGTGGTTGGGTCCGTATAAACTCTAACAACCTGTTATTTCATCAGCCCCAACCCACATAATCCTCACTCATTAATCAACTGGGAGGAACCAGGCCAAGAAAGTGAGAACAACCACTAAAATGCAGCAAAACTTTGTTGTTTTTTTTATTTGAAAACATTGAGCTACAACATTCAAGGGAGCCGGGTATCAGATATTTCCACTTCAAAGCTAATGCCTCAGTTACACAAAACAGAAACAATGGCAAAAGAGACATCAAAGTAAACATGATAAGGCTACGGAACAAGTTCAATAAACCAACGGCTAAAAGGTTTGACAATTCATGCATCTTCTTGACAGAAATCTAGTTTCCTAACTGCAATTTCTGAATTTCATGCCAACAAATTCAAATAAGTACCAAAATTCCAACCCAAACCAACAATCAAAAATCGAATCTTGTAGTTCACATTCCTAAGAACTACCAGACCCAACTCGTACACACAAACGAAAACAAAAATGCAACCCTTGGTACGTCAGAATGACACGTGTGAGAAAAACATTATCGGTTCATGGCTTCTACACTAAATTCACGCTTTCTGATGCACCTTAAATGAACAAAGGGGGCGCTACCAGGTTTATCAACAACAGATCACCAAATGTTATCTTAAGTTCCATCTTGTTTGCAAAGATTCTAGCCGAAACATGAATCACTAACACAAGTAACGAATGGGACATTAAAACAGAAATTTTATTGTCATATTTCCTGATTTCTTGCTTTGTTAAACAGGCGAGACATCTATAAACATCCAATAAAGACACAATGAAGTCATTATCAATTCCAGTTCAAAACAGGGTCGGTCACCAACAAAATGTATCCAAAATTCCAGAATTTGTTCAACTAGTTATGGATGACATGCATGGCTCAATCATCCAGCTATTAATTAGCTAAACATACAATTAAGCTCAAATCATCACAACTTAGTAAGTTAAAACTGAAATTTCCAGTTCAAGCAATCGGACAGTTCCAATTCCTTCAAAAATCAGATTTTCTTGTAACTTAGTTCATCCTCTAACCGTACAACCCCACATGCATGCTTATAAACAGCTTCATCAACCCATAAACAACTAGTTTAAGTCCAGAAATTTACCTCAGCTTAAGACTTAGCTCACGCGACAAGCAGCTGCAAAATTTTCCTCCTCTCGGCTTTGCTCACGCACGCAGGGTTGGTTGGTCTGAGTTCAGTGGTTGCAGTTGTAATGATTGTGGTTGAATTCAGCACGGCTCACAGCAAGCTAGTTCACACACGAAACTCTGAAAAATCTCTGCTCCCTCTCGGCTCTCATACACACGGCAGGTTTGATGATTCTGGCTTAGTGTAGTGGCTTCAACTGATGGAGGTGGAAACTGGTGAGGTTGCAGCCGTGAAGTTGGGTGCAAATGGAGTTGATGGTTCCCTGATCTCTTCCCTCAGCTTACGGACAGGGCAGGAACGAAATGGAATTGCAGCTCGCGGCTTCTTCCTTTGGTCGATACTCACGAGGAGCAGCTCTCACTTACTTGCTCTCGGATGCCACCATGAAGATGAGGTGCCGTTGTGGTTTTATATGTGAAGTGGAATGATGTTGTCGAGTGTTGGGGTTGCTGAAATGGGAAGCTAAGTCGCGGATGAGGGAAGTGGGGTGTGAGTGGAGTGGAGTGGAGTGCAGTCGGCAATAACAATGGAAGGTGCTAGGTTGAGAAGTGGAAAATGGAACCGGCAGAAATAGAATTGTGATTTTTTGATTTTTTTTTAAATTAATTAATTAATTAATTAAACAACAAAAATGATAATAATAAAACAATAATAATTAATGATGAAAACAACTTAATTAACATTAAATAAAAATAAACTAAAAACAACAAAAAAATGCAAATTTCCATTTTTTTTCCATTTCCCATTTTCATCGTTTTTCTCTTTTTTTCTCTTCTTTTTTTTTCAAAATAACTTAACAAAAATAAACAAAATGCCAAAAGATTGAATTTAGAAGACATAAAACATATTTTGTGGGCAATTTTCTTTTTTTCTTTTCTCTCCTCTTTTCTTTTCACTTTCTCATTTTCATTCATTTTCCAAGAGATTCTATGCTAACAGCTTAAAAATAAAAATAAAACTAGAAACTAAAACTAAAAATCGAATAAAACTAAAATGAAAAAATTAAAAATAAACAGCAAATGAAATTACACCAAAATTTGGTGTCTACAGTTTGCCCCTCTTTGTCTGAGTTTTGAAAAAACTTGAGACAAAGAAGTAGACACCAAATACTTACCTGTGTTATTCGGCTGCAATGGACGCTTCTGAAATGAGGATCGACCTCTTTAACATTTTTTTTTTTTTTTTTTTTTTAAAAAAAAAAATGGAATTGACCCAAACAGGAAATTAAAACGGGACTGACCCGAGCAGAAATTTAAAATTGGGACTGACTAGAGAAGGAAATTCAAATCATGGACTTGGGGCCCGAACAAGCTTTAATCGCGGGACTGACCCGAATGAGCTTTTGAATCGTGGGACTGACCCGAATGAGCTTTTGATCGAGGGACTGACCCGAAAATGCTTTTGATCGAGGGACTGACCCGAAAATGTTTTTGATCGAGGGACTGACCCGAATGAGCTTTTGATCGAGGGACTGACCCGAAAATGCTTTTGATCGAGGGACTGACCGAAAATGCTTTGATCTGACCCGAATGCTTTTGATGACCCGAGGGACTGACCCGAAAATGCTTTTGATCGAGGGACTTTTGATCGAGGGACTGACCCGAAAATGCTTTGATCGAGGGACTGACCCGAAAATGCTTTTGATCGAGGGACTGACCCGAAAATGCTTTTGATCGAGGGACTGACCCGAAAATGCTTTGATGATGACCCGAAAATGTTTTTGATCGAGGGACTGACCCGAAAATGCTTTTGATTGGGATCGAGGGACTGACCCGAAAATGCTTTTGATCGAGGGACTGACCCGAAAATGCTTTTGATCATGGGACTGACCCGAAAATGCTTTTGATCGAGGGACTGACCCGAAAATGCTTTTGACAATCAGTCAGTGGGATTAAACCCGATCCTGCCGTGATGAAATTTGATTCGATTTTGGTTTTTGATTGATGATTTTTGCTTCTTTTTGACTTTTCTTTTTGACTTTTGAAAATCTTTACAAAAAAAATAATTTGCCCCAGTATGATGAATTTTTGCTATTTGAGTCCAGAATTGATTCCATATCGCCATGCTATCGCATTTTTGATGAAATTTGCTTGCGACATTTTCGATTTGCCTTTGTTCACCCGAGGACTCCTTCCAACACCGATTCCAGTGCGAGGTGTGATGACTTTCATCTGTGCATGGAATTTTTCTGCAAAAGAGAAAAAATAAAAGAATTGCCACCATCATTTGATCCGTTTGCCTTTGGAGAATCGTGTAAACATAAGCCTTTGGGTGCCTTCGTCAAAGTTGGCCGTGGCATCTGACTTGGTTGGATTTATCACTTCAAATGTCTCTGCTTTTCCAGACTGACCGGGTAAGCATTTTGCCATATTGTGAAGCTTGCGTAACCGACCTTGCTGAATTTCAACCATTTTCGCAAGATGACTGAACCCAAGTATGCTTTGAATAAACCATGAGGTTATCATTTACCAAAATTCGATGATTAAAAAGTAATTTCACCTATCATGCAGAAATGAAAATGTGAAAGAACGCAAACACAAACCATTTGTGCTTAAAGCCTACAAAAATGCCATGAATACAAGCAATTGAGAAAAAATGAGCTTCCTAAGAATGAATTTGCTAAAGAAATATATTTACAAAACGACACAGTTTTGGCCAACGGATGTCATATTCAATTCTCTGGATATCTTTGCTCTGGAATTCAATGTTGCCAGAGGTTTGACAAAAATGAGAAAAATCCGAATGAACCAGGTCACCAGTTGTTCCTCCTCGTGCTCGTCTGTTTGAAAAAAAACGCCTTGGCGCCCTTTCGGGTTTTCACCAAAGCTACCCCCAATCTTTTCTGCTTTTGTTTGTTTTTTTGTTTTTGTTGTTGTTGTTTTTTTCTTTCTTTGTTCTTTTCTTTTTTTTTCTTCTTCTTTTTTTTTCTTTTTCTTTTCCCTCTTCTTTTCTTCTTTTGAGGTGACCTTTCGGGTTTTCACCTAAAGACGCAAATGAAAGAGCTCAACCATGATCGACTCAGGAGTATGAGTTGAAGATTTCTGGCATCAGTAAAATGCACTTCCCTTAGAAGTTTAGGTGAAGGCATTATAGACATCACTTGCCAATTGATTAGCGAAATTCCTAATAGAAATACAGCAAGTGACGAAAGCCAGGACTTTTGGGCTTTTGTAATGAGGTCAGGTGGGGTGTTTTCAAGAAAAGTTGAGGCCTGAAAGCAAGTTTGATGAAAGGTGTGAAATAACCTGAGATTGCGTCATTTTGAAATTATCTCTAATTTTGAACGAAACCGAGGAAATTTGCCCCAGTTTGATTGGATTTTCTCTTTCTTTGCATTTTCTTCATTGCATTTTCCTCACTTTTTGCATTTTCCTTCAAAAACTAAATTTGCCCCAGTGTGGGGTTCTTTCTTTTCTCTTTTCCTCTTTTCAAAATGAATTTGCCCCAGTGTGGGGTTTGCAATCCTCAGGGGCTGCCAAACGAAAAAATTATTGTTCTGATAGCTCAAAAGGGACGACTAGGGATGAAATGTTTTGATTGGAAAAGAAGATGGCCTGACCTTTGCCTCGTCCCTTGCATGATTTCCAAAAGAAATTTGCATAATAAAAAAATAAAACTTCTTACACATGTCTGATTTGATAGGTTGAGAGAATGTTTACCCATCCATCTCTTCAAGGATAAGTGCTCCATTCGGTGGCACCTTTTTGAATGACAAATGGCCTTACCAGTTTAGGCCAAATTCGTCTTTGATTTCATCTTGCATTGGCAAAACTCGCTTTAACTCTTTGTCCTCCTTCTCTAAAGGCTCGGAGGCGGACCTTTTTGTTATGAACACAGGCCACGCACTTTGATAACATTAGCCATGGCACATGGCGTTCAGCTGCTTTTCATCCATCAAAATCAATTGTCGGTGACGCTGCTTTAATCAATCAGCTTCGAACTTGGCAAAGAAGGGATTTTCTCAATGAAGAGATTTTTCAATGAAGGCTTCCTCAATGAACGAATTCTTAATAAAGGGATTTCTCAATGAAGGCTTTCTCAATGAAGGAATTCCTCAATGAAGACTTTCTCAATGAAGGGATTTTTCATGAAGGGGTCTCTCAAAGAAGAGGTTTTTGTCCTTCTCAAAGAAGGGATTTTTCAACGAAGAGATTTTTGGCATTTTCAAACGAAGGGATTTGTGGCCTTTTCAAACGAAGGGATTTTTGGCCTTTTCAACAAAGGAATTTTTCACGAAGAAATTTTTGAATGAATGGTATTATCGGAATCCAGAACAGTGATATTCAAATGGTCAAATAATTCCATCTTTGGCCATCTAAAAGAATTAAAAATTCGGGACAATAATCAAATAAACAGAAAAAACAAATTATGCATTTGATGGAAAAACTAGTCAAAACGGAAACAAGACAAAAACTTAGTTGCAAAAGATGTTTTCATTAAGCTATTCACATATGCAAGAAATGGTTTTCGTGAACCTTAGTAAATAACAACCCCTAGATTTACCGAAATTCCCTTCGAGAGGGAAGATACTCGGCCATTCAAATTATGCAAAGTTCCTTCAGGATTTTCAAATTTCGTCATTGGAGGTGGATGCTTCGAAGGTGTCCTTGTGTTTAGGGAAAGGATTTGTACTTATGCTCGGCTCTTGTTCACCTCTTTTCCTTAGCATTATTTCCCCTGCCTCGATCATGTCTTGGACTTTGTGCTTGAGTGCCCTGCAATCGACGGTTGAGTGACCAGGTACTCCCGAATGATAGGCACAAATAGCATGTGGATTGTACCCAGCAGGCATGCCATGAAGGTAAGTTGGAGGGGGAATCACGCCTATTTTGTTGGCAACCTTCAATTGCTCATACAATTGGTCCAAAGGCCTGCCTAGGTTGGCGAAGGTTCGGGTACGGCTTTGATGGTAGGTTTCAGTGGGTCGGGGATAGTTGTAGGTGGGTCTATTTGGTGGGGAAAATCTTTGGTGGTAAGGAGGCCGAGGACGAGCTTGTTGAAAGCTTGGTTGAGATATTTGGAAAGGGGTTGTAGGCGGGTTGGCATAATTTGGGCAAGGTCGAGGATGAGTGATATTGGTGTGGTAAACAGGACTAGGATTTGAGTAGTAGGGGTAAGGGTTTGAGTTGGTAGGGTTTTGTCGAGGTCTGGGTCTTGGGACAGGGTTTTGATTCCAGGTAAAGGCAATTTCCCCCTCTTTCTTTTTAAATTGCGGGTTCTTCTCACTAGTCCCCGGTCCTTGCAAAGCATCCAACTGGGATTTGAGGGCAGAGACATTAACAATCTTCCCAGCTTTTACGAAGTCATCGTACTCCTCAAGTTTATTAACAATGGCGGCGAACGAGCATCCAGTCATGCGGAAAATTTCTTCAAAATACGGGGGATCATGTGCTTTAATGAAAGTCCGTATGATTTCGTCTTCAGTCATCGATGGCTCAACTTTTGCAGCTATTGTCCTCCATCTCTTAGCATAGGTTTTGTGGTCCTCAGATGGCTTCCTCTTTGTCCCTTCCAACGTGGTTCGTGTTGGAGCCAACTCGCAATTATACTCGTATTGCTTTACAAAAGCGTTGGACAAGTCCAGCCAGGTCTTTACTTCTTCGGACTTCAAATTTGAGTACCAGTCGAGGGCATCCCCCTCCAGACTTTCCGGGAACAACCTTAGAGGCAGGTTCTCGTCGTCTACAGGCTTTCCCAACTTGTTAACAAATAGTCGGAGGTGTGTCTTGGGATTACCCGTCCCATCGTACTTGTTAAACTTAGGGGTTTTGAACCCCTCGGGCAATTGCACATTGGGAAAGAGACAAAGCTCATCGTAGTCCAGGACTCCTTGCTTGTTCAACCCCTGACTCTTCCTCATAAACTCATCAAAACGATCAAGGCGTTTGAGCAGCTTTATATCAACGGGAGCAGAAGATTCCCCCATTTCTGCCTTGGTTTGAACAATATGGTCTGGTAGGAATGGCTCAGCAACAGGGTGATAAAAGGTATGTGGCTCAGGTGGTACATTTGAAGTGATTTGGGGTGGTGGACCTCGCGTGTGAGTAAGAAAAAATGAAGGATGAGGAGGGTAAGTGTATGGCAAATTTGTGGTGGGATAGGTGAAAGTTTCTTCGGGTGCAATAGGAAATGATGGAGTAACAGTGGCATGGGCCGAAGGTAGGACAAACGGCTCTTGCTCAGGCTGTCTGGCGGGTACAGGTTCGGGTTGAACTCCGCTGCTAATTAGCTCATCATTCAACTTCCTTTGGGCGGCCATCTCAGACGCCATCTCTCCAAACTTGGTAAGCATCTCAGTCAACTGAATCCCCAAACTTGCAGTCTCGGGTTGAGCGGTAGTAGCAGACCTATCTGACTGTTCCGGTTGTGAACTCATGTTTACACGACTCCTCTGGGCTTGACTACGGGATCGCGTTATGATGGGGCTTCGACGAGAAGCTATGTTGAAATATCACCTGAGAATTTTTGACAGATTGCCTTTAGGTTCAACCTTCGCTTAGATATTCCAATAAAAATAAAGAAAAAGGAAAAGAAAAAGGCAAGAGTTAGTAACTATCCAAAAAATTCGGATGCATGTCCTATTGGGGAGCCCTTTTTATGCCAAGGGTAGGCCTAGCATGAAAATGCGATCCTCTAGGGTAAGCACTATACCATACCTGATGGATCCAATCAGCTTATGGAGTGAAAATAATTTTGAAAAATTTGGCCCATTGGAATAAGAAGAGACGTTTGTCAAAATGAGGACCTCGTCCGAAGGGATTGATTACCTTTGATGTGCAAAACGCATGGGTTTGACCTTGACAAACTTCCTATCAAAGAGATTGGAATTCGTTGATAAAATTTTCCTCAGTGTAACATGAGTCAAAAACCCAAATGATTAAATAGTTGGATATAATGGATGGTTTTCTCAAAAATTGACTAGACTTCCCAATTTGAAATTCGACATTGAAATCCTAATTGGTCAAATGAAATTGACAATTTATTAAAAATTGACTGGATTACCCTAAAAGGGAAACAGGTCAAATGAATTAAATGAAATTTAATTTATCCAAAATTAATCAAATTACCCTAACAAGGGTAAATCGATCAAATAGATTGAACGAAACTTGATCTATTCAAAAATCGGCTCGGTTGCCCTAAAAATGGGTAAATTGGCCAAAAGACCCTAAAAAGGGTAAATTGGTCAAATGAATTGACGATTTATTCAAAATCGACCGAATGACCCTAAAAAGGGTAAATTGGTCAAAAGACCCTAAAAAGGGTAATTTGGTCAAATGAATTGACGATTTATTCAAAATCGACCGAATGACCCTAAAAAAGGGTAAATTGGTCAAAAGAATTGACGATTTATTCAAAATCGACCGAATGACCCTAAAAAAGGGTAAATTGGTCAAAAGACCCTAAAAAGGGTAAATTGGTCAAATGAATTGGATGAAATGAATTTATTCAAAAATGATTAGATTGTACTAAAATTGAATGAATTGAAAAAAATGGATTGGATAAGATGGATGATTTGTTCAAAAATCGATTGAATTATTCGCCCACTGGGTGGTTTCAAAAAAATCATTACAATGCCTTGGTCTATGAGCCTCTAAAATCAAAATTTGGCCTCTATATTTATCGTCTCAACAATGAGGAATCATTTGTGAATTTTCTTCGAATTAATGTCCTTTTACGCAAGGGAATTTTACCAATTTTTTATGCAATGGCCAAAAAGTGATTATTAGATGCTCATATTCCAAAGATCACTCTATGAAAATGATCGGATCTTACCTTACCTTGTGCACTACCCCTTTGGATGGTACATGAAATATAAACGTGCAAGTCTCATTGGATTAAGTATCCGAGACACAAGGTGGCTTATTCCTAAACACGGGATTCCCTATGTGGCATTCCCTTTCTATGGTTAATGCATGATGCCAGTTTATTAAAGCAATGTAAATATGCAACAAATATGGCCTAAAGGATATAAATAATGCAACGGGGGGAAAAGGTCTAAACATGAAATGTATTTACTGAAAAGTAAGTGCAAAGACTGAAATTTAGACATGTGAGCTATCTAGTGGGTGAGCCACTAAAAGAGTGCCAAAAGGGCCTCTTATTGCTAAGGCATATGAATGCAAGCCAGGAAAACAAAAGAATGGTTAGTGCAATTGATAGTACACATAATACATTGGGAGCAATTAAGAAAAGAAATACAATAAAGCAAGTAAAAGGGGTGGAACCCCTTCCCTCGTGCCTAATGTGCTTAAAATAGGGTAAGGCTGACTCTAGCCTAGGAAAATGCTAATATGGATGCATGAGGCTGGGGTTCACTAATGCCTAGACTCGATAAAGCTTCGGCTCCCAAGCCTTCAGACCTAAAGGCGAAGGGTCATCACTCCCAGGGCCTTCGATCGGTGGCTCGATTGATCCCTTAGGTAGCGCTATGGGCGCAGAGCACACCAGCCGCCTACCCAAGGCAATCGATCCTAATCCTACAAGGCGGTGTGGGAAACGCCCACGAAAATAAAAATAAAATGGGATAAAGCAAGTAAACATGCACGTATGAAGTGTTCCCCTATTTTGAGGGAAGGGGTTGAGAACCACGCGAGGCTCTAAAGGTGACACACACCCCCCCAAATGCAATGCAAGCGCGAGATAACAAGTAAACATTCATTCAAACATACATTCATGAGTCGAGGGATTGGTTTGATTACGTACATAAGACAAAAGGTCCTAAAAATGAAAAATGCAAGCCTAATATCCAAGTGCAATGCATAAAAAGGGTAAAAAAGGAAACGAATGGCTAAGTCAAATGCTTGGACCCACTTAGGAAGTCCCCAGTGGAGTCGCCAACTGTCGCGCCCCACTTTTTGATAAGAAAAGTGTTGTGGAGTGGTGGTGTGAGTGTGTGTGATATACATGTGAACGTGTGCGGAATGAAAAGTAAAAGGCCATGGGACTTAGAATGCGACGATTTGGCCAAGTGAAGTTCAAAAGGGTTTTTTGTATCAAAAATGGAGTCGCCACTTGGTATAGAGTTAGGGTGTACCAAGTCACCCAAAAAGTGTTTTTGTTTTTGAATAAAAAGTAAATAAACCCTTTTTGAGAACTTTTGGGTCTGCGTAACCAAAAGAGGGATCGGGGGTCACATTTGACGAAGGGGAAGGCAAGGATAAAAATCCAAGGCACCCCTTCGACCTAGCCAAGGCTAGTTGCGCGACTTAACCAATTTTTCCTAATTTTTCTACCCAAGGTATGTATCGCGTATTGGATATGTCTATATGAATGCAAAACCCTATACCTAGGGGGATTGGGGGGAAATTTCTCTTCAAAGGTTGAGTGGTGCCAATCACATTAATTGTGAAGCCCAATAATGATCCTTTTGGAGAGATCACACCTAAACCTAAATGACGTGAAAAATGAGTGGAATGCATGCCATGTGAAAGTGTGAGTTTGTGTGAAATGAGAAAAATGATAAAAGTAATAAGATAAGAGTGAAGGTGTGCAAATGAATAAAAATATAGATGCTCGTGTGTAAGTGAATGAAAATAGTAAATATATAAGTAAAATAGGTGCAATGTGTGAAGTGAAAAGTAAAGAAAGTGAATAAGTGTGTGAATATGACATGTGGATTTAAAATATATAATTAGTGAGGAAAATAGTGAGAAAATGATATGAAAATGCATGAACTTAGAGGAATGCATCAGGTCGGGTACGGGAATGACCTCTAGTTTTTGTGATTTTAATTTTCCCTTTGATTAGAAGGAAAAACTAGCGTGCTAAGGCTATTTTGAAGCCACACTCGCTCGTTTCCCTTACCCAAGGGGGTTTCTCAGACAAATGGACCCTATAACTAGCATGAAATGCAAAGGCCTAAAATGAAAGGGAAAAGGTTAGAGGGACATGCCAAATGCCATAAAAACTAAAAAAATGCATGAAATGTAGTGGAGCATGCGAATGTGAACTAGCGAGGGGAAGTCCCTAAGGGTCTAGCGTTGGACTAGCCCATTCTATGAATTCCGACTAGCGTTGGACTAGTGGAAACGTACATTCATTCATCACATTCATTCAGGCTATAAAAAGCGAGTAGACATGCCAAACACTTATAAACACATAGCACGTAACACTTAACATGCTCGACTAGATGCAAAACCTAATAAAGCAAGTAACACGTAACACAAAGGCATGCAACCAAACTAATGAACTTATTACATTCACTAACTAAAACAAAAGGGGAAGGGGAAAATGGACCAAATCGCTCGCCAAAGCCCTATCTATTACAAGCCAAGAGGTGTACACATACCCCATAAATGAAAGGAATTAAAGGAATTAAAGAAATGTAAAGAAAGCAAGGTAGACATGCAATTCACTTAGCACATTGGATCATATAGGAGAGATAAACAAAGATAAAAGAAATTATACCTTCCCCTAATGGTAAGCAAATGAAGGAAAATGGCTTCAAAACAATAAAGGGGTCAAGGCATCAATTTAAAAGTAAAGTATAAGCAAAAACACCAAAACCCACCTAATTGCAACTTGAATGAGCTCAAAAAAATGCTTAAAGACCAAGAAAACGGAATAACCCGTTCAATTTCCAAATATAGCATCTACTAAAGACCCAAAACAAGCATTACTCAAACATTCAAGTCCAAATAAATCGTTTAAGCACTTCAAAGATTCCAAAAATAAAGAAAGAGCCAAACAATGATTGAAGTTGCAATGATTTTAGGACTTAATTACAAGATACTAAAACATGCTGGGGCTATTGTGGCACAAAGAGAAACTTAGAGGGATCAAATTGATTAAATGTTCCAATTACTTGGGCCTTAGTAGCATTATGGGAAACTTGAGGGGTTAAAGTGTAAATTTTTAAAAAATGATTTCATGCAATCTTCATGCAAATGACGTGAGAAACACATTCTGCAGCAGAAATTTCAGCACAACTACGAAGCTTTCGACAACTGAGAATGAAACAAGTATTTTCCAACCAAAACTCAAAACTTTAAACTAGGAAACAACTACAACACTATCATAATCCAAACAAACAACAAGCATAGAAGGAAATCATGCAAATTCTAGGAAACTTTCGTACAAGCTCATGAAGAAACCTTCGGCAAATTTCTGTTGCAAAAATGCATCTAGAATCCATATAGATTTCTTATGAAAAGAAACCAACAAACTCATTATTTGTCAACCAAAAACATATAAATCTTACAAATCACCACTCTTAGCATAACTCAAGTACAAGATTAACAGCAAATCAGGAGGCTAAAGCTTGTGAGTGTTTGCGGAAAAGAAAAGAAAACAAAACGGGTTGCGGCAGCCTCTGCTCTGCTGCAAATTCTGCAGCCAACCCATTTATGTCTTCCTTACCCAGTTCAATGGTATTCATGCAAAGCAACACAACTCTGGACACTTCCTAAACTGAACAGAAATAGCCATGGTAGTTCAAAACAAACAACGACCAAAAGAAGGAAAATGCAGTCTAGCCGAATTGATAAAAATGCAGCAGAATTTCTGGCGTGAACTTTGCAGCTCATTTCATGTGGTTGGGTCCGTATAAACTCTAACAACCTGTTATTTCATCAGCCCCAACCCACATAATCCTCACTCATTAATCAACTGGGAGGAACCAGGCCAAGAAAGTGAGAACAACCACTAAAATGCAGCAAAACTTTGTTGTTTTTTTTATTTGAAAACATTGAGCTACAACATTCAAGGGAGCCGGGTATCAGATATTTCCACTTCAAAGCTAATGCCTCAGTTACACAAAACAGAAACAATGGCAAAAGAGACATCAAAGTAAACATGATAAGGCTACGGAACAAGTTCAATAAACCAACGGCTAAAAGGTTTGACAATTCATGCATCTTCTTGACAGAAATCTAGTTTCCTAACTGCAATTTCTGAATTTCATGCCAACAAATTCAAATAAGTACCAAAATTCCAACCCAAACCAACAATCAAAAATCGAATCTTGTAGTTCACATTCCTAAGAACTACCAGACCCAACTCGTACACACAAACGAAAACAAAAATGCAACCCTTGGTACGTCAGAATGACACGTGTGAGAAAAACATTATCGGTTCATGGCTTCTACACTAAATTCACGCTTTCTGATGCACCTTAAATGAACAAAGGGGGCGCTACCAGGTTTATCAACAACAGATCACCAAATGTTATCTTAAGTTCCATCTTGTTTGCAAAGATTCTAGCCGAAACATGAATCACTAACACAAGTAACGAATGGGACATTAAAACAGAAATTTTATTGTCATATTTCCTGATTTCTTGCTTTGTTAAACAGGCGAGACATCTATAAACATCCAATAAAGACACAATGAAGTCATTATCAATTCCAGTTCAAAACAGGGTCGGTCACCAACAAAATGTATCCAAAATTCCAGAATTTGTTCAACTAGTTATGGATGACATGCATGGCTCAATCATCCAGCTATTAATTAGCTAAACATACAATTAAGCTCAAATCATCACAACTTAGTAAGTTAAAACTGAAATTTCCAGTTCAAGCAATCGGACAGTTCCAATTCCTTCAAAAATCAGATTTTCTTGTAACTTAGTTCATCCTCTAACCGTACAACCCCACATGCATGCTTATAAACAGCTTCATCAACCCATAAACAACTAGTTTAAGTCCAGAAATTTACCTCAGCTTAAGACTTAGCTCACGCGACAAGCAGCTGCAAAATTTTCCTCCTCTCGGCTTTGCTCACGCACGCAGGGTTGGTTGGTCTGAGTTCAGTGGTTGCAGTTGTAATGATTGTGGTTGAATTCAGCACGGCTCACAGCAAGCTAGTTCACACACGAAACTCTGAAAAATCTCTGCTCCCTCTCGGCTCTCATACACACGGCAGGTTTGATGATTCTGGCTTAGTGTAGTGGCTTCAACTGATGGAGGTGGAAACTGGTGAGGTTGCAGCCGTGAAGTTGGGTGCAAATGGAGTTGATGGTTCCCTGATCTCTTCCCTCAGCTTACGGACAGGGCAGGAACGAAATGGAATTGCAGCTCGCGGCTTCTTCCTTTGGTCGATACTCACGAGGAGCAGCTCTCACTTACTTGCTCTCGGATGCCACCATGAAGATGAGGTGCCGTTGTGGTTTTATATGTGAAGTGGAATGATGTTGTCGAGTGTTGGGGTTGCTGAAATGGGAAGCTAAGTCGCGGATGAGGGAAGTGGGGTGTGAGTGGAGTGGAGTGGAGTGCAGTCGGCAATAACAATGGAAGGTGCTAGGTTGAGAAGTGGAAAATGGAACCGGCAGAAATAGAATTGTGATTTTTTGATTTTTTTTTAAATTAATTAATTAATTAATTAAACAACAAAAATGATAATAATAAAACAATAATAATTAATGATGAAAACAACTTAATTAACATTAAATAAAAATAAACTAAAAACAACAAAAAAATGCAAATTTCCATTTTTTTTCCATTTCCCATTTTCATCGTTTTTCTCTTTTTTTCTCTTCTTTTTTTTCAAAATAACTTAACAAAAATAAACAAAATGCCAAAAGATTGAATTTAGAAGACATAAAACATATTTTGTGGGCAATTTTCTTTTTTTCTTTTCTCTCATCTTTTCTTTTCACTTTCTCATTTTCATTCATTTTCCAAGAGATTCTATGCTAACAGCTTAAAAATAAAAATAAAACTAGAAATTAAAACTAAAAATCGAATAAAACTAAAATGAAAAAATTAAAAATAAACAGCAAATGAAATTACACCAAAATTTGGTGTCTACAGGGAGGAAAGAAACCAAATCTGTTTTGGAGAGGAATTTGGAGGTTTCTAAAGTTGTTCAAAAGAAGGGTTTTTCTAAGAAGTTTCCAAACCCAACTTGTTTTCCAAAATTCATTTAGGAGACTAAGTACAACACTTGGATAACTCCTTGTCCCACTTGGATACTCTCCTATAATAACTCCTTGGTTTTAGGAAACCACCCCTACTTTCACTCCTACGTTTTAGGAACCTCTCCTACATCTTAGGAAATCTAGGGTTTCCTTCCTTAGCGTTATTTCCAAATCTGCCCGCTACCCATAACCTTTCAAATCTCGTCCATTCCTTCTCAAAATCTCACCCAATTGTGTCCTACACTCTTGCTTACTCTTGTGGGAAAAGTTGGTGACGATTATTGGACTCGAGCAATATTTCTCAACTACCTAATCCAACAGGTAAAGGTACTTGGTAAGTCTAATAGAGCGTTTTGAGTGCCATACACGAGCGTGAGTGATACACTAAGGGAGTGAAGTGAGGATATATATTTGTACTATTCCTTCTTGTTACTAACCTTTTGCAGGGCATCAAAAGAGACATGGAGCAACAACAACCACCCACTGACTATTCCTTGATGTTCACCACCATGAAGAACGAGCTCAGGCGAATTAGTGAGCAACAAATGGAGGAATTGCACACTCGCTTTGATGAACTCTCCAAGAGTCTCACATGAGGCTCTCGTTCTCGATCTCACAACCGGAGTAACCGTGACACCAGGGATGCCAATGGTGAAAGCTACTCGGGTAGTGAGGATGATAAACATGCCGAGAGGCCTAAGAGGGACACGTCTAAGAACGAACTCAAGGGGCTTAAGATTCAAGTCCCCGCGTTCAAAGGCAAGAGTGATCCTGAGGCTTACTTGGAATGGGAAGGCCGTATCAAGATGGTCTTCGACTGTTATGACTATAGTGAGGAACAAAAGGTAAAGGTTGCCACCGTTGAGTTCACCGACTACGCCCTAGTCTGGTGGGACCAAGTAAGGACCCATAGAAAGAGAATGGGAGAACCACGCGTCCGAACTTGGCGAGAACTCAAGGCATTGATGCGTAAGAGATTCGTTCCAAGCTACTACAATCGAGATCTCCACTCCAAACTGAAAACCCTCACTCAAGGCAACATGAGTGTAGAGGACTATTACAAGGAGATCGAAATGGCCATGATGAGGGCAAACATTCAAGAGGATGGTGAAGCGACCATGGCCAGGTTTTTTAGAGGTCTCAATCCTGACCTTCAGGAAGCCTTAGAGCTCCAACATTATGTGGACATCCATGACCTCCTTGAACTTGCCATCAAGGCCGAGAGGGGAAAGAAATTAAGGCGTGGGGCCCGTACCTACCAAACTTCCAACTCGCCTTCCTGGAAGGGAAACCTCCCACGGCGAGCAACCCACGAAGCTGGAAATTCGGCTACACCAACTTCCTCTAGTCGGATTCAAGGTAATGCCTCTGCCCATAATACTAATTTTACCCCTAACAAAGCTCTTGATGCATCCAGGTCTACCTCTAAGGCACCACATGAGACTCCTAAGACTAGGAGTAGGGACATCAAGTGTTTTAAATGCCAAGGGTTTGGCCATATCCAGTCTCAATGTCCAAACCAACGGGTCATGTTAATCACTCACAATGGCGAGATCGTGTTCGATGACGACGAATGTAAGGAGGTGCCCGAATTAGTCAACGATGATTGCCTGGAGGATGATCCAGCTGCGGATGCTTGCTCGCCTACCGAAGGGGAAGTAGGTTGCTTGGTGGCACGACGAGTGCTAACCGCCCGAGTCAAGGAGGACGAGCAACTACAAAGAGAGAACCTATTCTATACTCGTTGTACGATCGATGACAAAGTGTGTAGCCTCATCGTCGATGGTGGGAGTTGCACGAATGTGGCGAGCTTGCTCATGGTTGAGAGTCTAGGGCTCCCAACTACCCGACATCCACATCCTTACCGCCTCCAATGGCTGAGTGAGGATGGCGAGGTATATGTCTTCAAACAGGTAAGCGTTCCCTTCTCAATTGGTAGATACACTGATGAAGTCGTATGTGACGTCGTGCCTATACATGCTGCACATGTCATCTTGGGGAGACCATGGCAATTTGACAAACACGTCACATTTGATAGAAGGGCAAATACGTACACACTTTTGCACGAAGGCAAGCGTAAGGTCCTCACACCACTCACACCTGCACAAGTTTATGAGAACCAACTAAAATTACAAAGGGAGTGTGACATAGACCGTCAAAAGCGAAAGCAAAAGACATCCGACCCTGGCAAGAGCTCTACTTCTACAAGTGAGCCATCGACCAAGGGTCAAGTGAGCACACCTAGTGTTACGCATGCCAAATCCCCCACTACACCTTCCACTAGAAAGCAAAACATGATCATTAAGGCTAAGGACGTTAGAAAAGTTATGAATTCTGACCAGCCTGTGCTTCTCATGATTTGCAAACATGTGCTCTTAGATGTTGCAGAGTTCGATAAGGCATTGCCTTCGAGTATGGTTGCTCTTTTGCAGGAATTCGAGGATGTATTCCCTGATGAGATCCCTGACGGTTTACCACCCATTCGAGGGATTGAGCATCAAATAGACCTGATTCCTGGAGCACCCCTACCCAACAAACCAACATACCGCATGGGTCCTGAGGAGACAAAGGAGCTTCAAAGGCAAGTTGATGGCCTCTTAGGTAAGGGTTGGGGTAAAAGAGAGTTTAAGTCCTTGTGTTGTGCCTGTGGTACTTGTCCCCAAAAAGGATGGTACTTGACGCATGTGCACTGACTGTAGGGCTGTAAATGCTATCACTGTCAAATACTGTCATCCCATTCCTAGACTTGATGATATGCTTGATGAACTCGATGGTGCTATCATTTTCACCAAAATTGATTTAAGGAGTGGCTATCATCAAATTAGGATGAAAGAAGGCGATGAGTGGAAAACGGCCTTCAAAACCAAACATGGTCTCTATGAGTGTGATACGAATGCACGGATCTAGACGAACAATCAAGTTGAAAAGGCGGCACGTATGACCCCTCTAAACCCCGAGTTGATGAACTAAGATGAATCTCAACCCAACAACTAACGATTTAGTGAACCAACGATCTGGATAGAAGAACGCCACAATCAAGGTGTATACTTGATTGATAAGTTCAATTTGAATAACTCAAGAAAACTCTCAAGTATTCAAGCAAAGCTCTCTTGGAAGAGAAAAGTGAATAAACTCACAAATATTATGTAATTTCTGAAAATCCCTTAACAAGGAGGAAGTATGGCTATTTATAGCCTTTACAAGCATTAACCCTAATCCCAAAATTGACTAAACTAACCCTACCAATTAATGAAAAGGAATCGGCCAGCCCTAAGTTCATAATGGACTGACTTTAATTAATATTTAACTATAAAAAGGTAAATAATAGAACTAGCTTAACTCTCCCTTAAGCGTGACCGCTAGGTGAGGGCATGCCTAACTAGCAACAGGCGCTGGAGGGTCTTCTACTTGGAGCAATGTGTAAAGTTTTGAATCTTCATTCTCCAAGCCTTCAATAATCTTTAAATCATCTCGAATGCGGCCTTGGATTGTACTCACAAGGGCTTGTAAAGATTCATGCATCTTCTTGGCACGAGCTCTTGTGACTGGACCACTTGGTACTTGAATGACTTGTGCAACTTGTGTTTGACCAGCCTTGAGCCCCTCATCAATCCCCTCCTCTTGAAGGCGATTTGTCCCCAAATCAAGCTCGTCATCTGCATGAAAAGGACTCAAGTCAGCCACATTGAATGTAGCATGTACTCCATACTCACCTGGAAGGTCAAGTTTGTAGGCATTGTCATTGATGCGCTCCACAACTTGAAATGGGCCATCACCCCGTGGAAGTAGTTTGTTGCGCCTTTGGTTTGGAAAACGCTCATTTCTCATTTGTATCCAAACCCAATCACCTGGTTCAAACACCATCTTGCGACGTCCCTTGTTGGCACTTTGAATGTATTGAAGGGTACGTTTCTCAATATTAGCTCTAGCTTTAGTATGCAAATCCCGCACGAACTCAGCCTTTTTCTTACCATCTAGGTTAACTCTCTCAGAAATAGGTAAAGGAGACAAGTCTAAAGGTGTGAGAGGGTTAAATCTATAAACAATTTCAAAAGATGAAAATTGAGTAGAAGTATGCACAGTGCGATTATATGCAAATTCAACATGAGGCAAGCAATCTTCCCAAGATGTAATGTTATTTTTAATAATTGCTCCCAACAATGTAGATAAAGTCTGATTAACCACTTCAGTTTATCCATCAGTTTGTGGGTGACTAGAAGTAGAAAAAAGCAATTTAGTCCCTAGTTTACACCACAAAGTTTTCCAAAAGTAGCTAAGGAACCTTACATCCCTATCAGAAACAATGGTACGAGGTACCCCATGTAAACGCACTATGTCTCTAAAGAATAAATCAGCCACATGTTTAGCATCATCAGTTTTATGGCAAGGAATGAAGTGAGCCATCTTTGAGAAACGATCAACTACCACATAAATCGAATCATGCCCTTGTCTAGTTCTGGGCAATCCAAGTACAAAGTCCATAGACAAATCTACCCAAGGTTCATGTGGAATGGGTAAAGGAGTGTAGAGTCCATAAGGATGTACCTTTGATTTTGCTTGGTGACAAGTTACACACCTTTGTGTATGCCTCTCGACATCCCTCTTCATGCGAGGCCAGTAGAAATGCTCTTGGAGAATTAACAAGGTCTTGGCCACTCCAAAATGTCCCATGAGGCCTCCACCATGAGCCTCTCTAACCAACAAAAGTCGCATGGAGCACATTGGAATACATAGTTTACCTTTGTAGTACAAGAACCCCTGCGACATAGAATAATGCTCACGAGTAACTCGTGGCAAGGTTGTGAAAATCTCACCAAAGTCTAGGTCAGCTGCATATAAATCCTTAATGAATTCAAAGCCAAGCAACTTAGTGTCTAATGTAGTGATTAGTGTATACCTTCTAGAAAGTGCATCAGCCACTACATTAGTCTTTCCAACCTTATATTTGATGACAAAAGCAAAACTATCAATGAAAGCTACCCACCTCGCATGCCTTTTGCTCAATTTGGTTTGTGATTTGATGTGTTTGAGCGATTCATGATCAGTGTGGAGTATGAATTCCCGAGGTCTGAGGTAGTGTTGCCAAGTTTGGAGAGCTCGCACCAAGGCCATCAACTCCTTGTCATAAGTTGAGTAGTTCAACGAAGCACCATTCAACTTCTCACTAAAGTAGGCCACTGGTTTCCCCTCTTGAATTAGCACAGCTCCAATACCTACACCAGAAGCATCACACTCTACTTCAAAAGCCTTGTCAAAATTAGGTAAACTTAATACAGGTGCATGTGTGAGCTTGTGTTTAAGTAATTGGAAAGACTTAGCTTGTTCTTCTTCCCATTGGAACGGCACATTTTTCTTGATAATGGCTGTAAGTGGGGCAGCAATGGTGCTGAAATCCTTGACAAAGTGTCTATAGAAGCTTGCCAAGCCATGAAAACTCCTTACCTCACTTACACTGGTTGGAATTGGCCACTCATTTATGGCCTTCACCTTTTCTTGGTCAACTCGTATTCCCTGTTCACTCACAACATAACCTAGGAAGACAAGTTGGTTAGTGCAAAAAGTACACTTCTTAAGGTTAGCATAGAGGCTTGCCTTTCGAAGTGCATCTAAGACCATTCGTACATGCACAACATGCTCTTCTGCACTCTTACTATAGATCAAAATGTCATCAAAGTAGACTACCACAAATTGACCAATAAAAGAACGCAAAACATGGTTCATTAACCTCATGAAGGTACTAGGTGCATTAGTTAAGCCAAAAGGCATGACCAACCACTCATACAGACCATGTTTTGTTTTAAATGCTGTTTTCCACTCATCCCCTTCTTTCATGCGTATTTGGTGATAACCACTTTTCAAGTCAATCTTAGTAAATATAATAGCACCATGTAACTCATCAAGCATATCATCTAATCGAGGTATGGGATGGCGATACTTTACCGTTATGGCATTTATGGCTCTACAATCGGTGCACATCCTCCATCCTCCATCTTTCTTTGGCACAAGTAGGACAGGTACAGCACAAGGACTTAGACTCTCTTGAATCCAGCCCTTACTAAGTAAGTCCTCTACTTGCCTTTGTTGCTCCTTAGTTTCCTCTGGATTAGTCCTATATGGTGCCTTATTTGGAAGGGAAGAGCCAGGAATGAAATCAATTTGATGTTCAATTCCCCTCAAAGGTGGTAACCCATTAGGTATATCCTCAGGGAATACATCTTGGTACTCCTGTAAAAGGTTAGCAATAGCACTAGGCAAGGAAGCACCAAGTTCATTAGTGAGCAAAGACTCTTTACAAAACAAGATAAGCAAAATCTGGTTAGAGTGCAAAGCCTTTCTCACATCTCTAGTTCTAGCAAGCATGATGGATTTTCTCTCCTTCTTTCCTTCAATGGCCGAATGTGAAGTGTCAATTTTATGAGAAGATGGTTCGGCCATTTTGCTCTTTGTATCATGCAAAATTTTCTTTTTATTGTCACAATGCATGTCATATTCCTTTTGCAACCCAATTTGGTCCTCATGCACTTGTTGAGGTGTAAGAGGTGCAAGTGTGATCTTTTTAGTATTATGCGCAAAGGAATACTTATTCAATAAATCCATCAAAAATGACCCTTTTATCAAATTGCCATGGCCGACCCAAAATAATATGAGTAGCTTGCATAGGCACAACATCACATAAAACATCATCGTTACATCTACCAATGGCAAAATTAATTAAAACTTGCTTATGAACACGTACCTCACCACTATTATTCAACCATTGTAGTTTGTAAGGTCGGGGGTGATCACTTGTTGGCAAGTTCAATCGTTCCACCATGAGTGCACTAGCAACATTGGTACAGCTCCCTGGGTCAATTACCAAGCTACAAAGCTTGTCCATCACATGGCACCTTGAGTAAAATATGTTCTCTCGTTGAAGGTCATCTTTACCAGCTTGAGTAGTTAGAGCTCGCCTTGCAACCATACCAACTTTACCATGAGCTGGTATCTCCTCAAATTCCTCATCTTCCTCAACCAAGGGAGGCATGTCCTCACACTCATCCTCCTCATCCGTTTGTACTTCCCCATTTGGTAGCATAAGCATAACCCTTTGATTTGGGCATTGGGAAGCAATATGTCCAAATCCTTGACACTTAAAGCACTTAGTGTCTCGGTTTCGAACTTTGCTTACCTCATGAGTAGGCCTACCATCGCCCCTTGAGGGTGGTTTTGAGGAAGTTGCATTCGGCCTTAGTGATTCCTTTGTTGTCCCACCTTGTTTGGTCAAAGGGAATGCACTAGAGGGGCTGACCTCCCTCTTGAAGGGTTGGTTTCTCCAATTTCCAGCTTGAAAGTTGGAATTTTGTCGAATTGGACCCCTCCTCTTGAGCCTCCTTTCAATCTTAATAGCTTTGTCTAGCATATCATGGAGGTCCACATAATGGTGCATCTCCACTTGATTCGCTATTTCAGGCCTCAATCCACTTAAAAATCGTGCCATAGTAGCTTCCCGGTCCTCGACAATGTCAGCCCTTAACATGGCTATCTCCATCTCCTTATGGTAGTCCTCCACGCTTTTGGTTCCTTGTGTCAAATTTTGAAGTTTGAGGTACAAGTCACGGTGGTAGTGACTAGGAACAAAGCGTTTTTTCATGACACCCTTCAATTCGGTCCATGTAGTGATAGGGGGTATTCACCACTTCGCCTTCTACTAGTAGTGATTTGATCCAACCACACTATGGTGTAGTCGGTGAATTGCATGACTGCAAGTCTCATTTGCTGCTCCTCGGTGTAATCATTGCAATCAAAGATCAACTCCACTCGTTTCTCCCATTCCAAATAGACATCGGGGTCGGATTTGCCTTGGAAAGTAGGCAATTGCATTTTAACGCCTTTGATTGGATCCACACCAGCTTTGCGGTGTTTATTCCTCCCCATATTCCTCCTCGGAGTTGGAACTTTCATAGTCACGGGTTGGCGCTTTGTGTCTCCGGGACTTAGAATTGGTTTGGGAGTGTTCGAGACTATCCATCCTCTCATGCAATGGTTCTAATTCCTGTTTCATTATCTTGAGCAATTTATCAGTCATAGCATCCATCACAAGTTTAATATCAAAAGGAGTAGTTTCCTTCCCTTCGGACATGTTGAGGTATTCCTGCAAAAATAGGGTTAGTGGAAATAACACCTCACTCACTCCCTTAGTAAATCACTCACACTCGTGTTTCACTCAAGTGTATTAAAACACTCTAATGATCTCACCAATCACTTCTCAAGTCACTAGATTGCTTTTCTTGAAGAAATCAGAATTTTCTTGAAGAAATTCAATCAAACTTGAACCAAATTACACCCAAGTGTGGCGGATGAAGGCTGTGATTTTTGGAAGTTTATTGGACTGATTTTAAGACACAAAAGGAAATGTATAATATGCTGGAAAAATACCCTAAGCTGTCCGCCCAAAAAAAATCAAGAAAGGGAAAATTTGGTTTGTGACTAGTAGCTAATTTTAGGAGTTAACTACCAAGTGGAATCCAAAACTGAGTAGGACTCTTGGGACTTGTAAACCACGTTTTTATTGGCTGGAAATACTATAAAATATGCACCAAGGATCGGCTGGGCAGTTGGCACAAACCACAATCAAGAAACAAAAGCAAGAGGTGGCTACAAAGTAGGAAACCCTATCTTATCTTCCCACCTTTTGTGGCTATTTAATAGCAAGGCTTCTTGGTTGTTTTGGGGTGTTAATGGCTGCTGGTTTTCTGGTATTTCGTGGACAAAGAGAGGCGGCCAATAGTTCAAGATTGAAGGCAACAAGGTTTGTTCTTTCAACCCAAGCTCGGCTAGGCTACCCAAGCAAATTATTTTCTTGTTCTTGAAATCCGATTTGTGTTTTCTTTTTCTTTCTTGCGTTGTTTTTTTTTTTGCAAGATGGATCGTTCTTTCTTTTTCAATTCGGATCCTACACACAAGAAACAAGGTTTTTTGTGTCAAATTTGAGCAAGGGCAGTCGCAAGTTCGAGACAAGAACTTTGGTTTTGTTTTGTAGGTTCAAGATTTGGAAAGGTTCAGAACAAGATTTTCAAGAACCCTTGTTTCCCACCCAAGAACTTCAAGATTCAATCAAAATTTCCAGATTTCAAGCGTTTGAACAACAATATCCAACAAAAACTTGATGGCAGCCCACGAAAATTCAAGAAACTACAAAACCCTAGCGTAATTTCCAAGAAAACCCTAACACCAATTTTCAAGAAGTTCAAGACATCAATTTTGCAGCCCAAGAACTTCAAGATTCAATCCCCACAATATCAAGGAAGCTAGGAAATTTCAAGTTCAGCCATGGTTCAAGATTCAATCCCCACAATATCAAGGAAGCTAGGAAATTTCAAGTTCAGCCATGGTTCCATCAAGACACAACCAGAAAATAGTTTTGCCCCTCTCTTTTTCGGATGAACAGTGGTTTCGGGTGAATAGTGCCTGATGAACAGTAACCCTTTTTTTTATTTTTATTGGATGACTCTATATGAGTTCAAGACTTCAAGATACAAGACACAAGACCCAAGAAATCAAGACACACAATGGATGAATTGCGGACAACAACCAACACGAAAATTCAAGACAATCAACGAAAACAAGGATAAAACAACAAGAACACAAGACAAAACCCTAGCCGCTTATGGAATTCCTATACGACCAGAATTTAACACT
Source organism: Coffea eugenioides (assembly GCF_003713205.1). Taxonomy (NCBI): domain Eukaryota; kingdom Viridiplantae; phylum Streptophyta; class Magnoliopsida; order Gentianales; family Rubiaceae; genus Coffea; species Coffea eugenioides. Next base: position 24,695,781 of record NC_040038.1, read on the forward strand.
ATAAGAAACGGAAAAAAAAAAAAATTTTTCTC